>NW_011495070.1:6889549-6907155 GCF_000754665.1 Bison bison bison | reverse complement strand
GCCAACTTTTTCACTCTCCTCTTTCACTTTCATCAAGAGGCTTTTTAGTTCCTCTTCACTTTCTGCCATAAGGGTGGTGTCATCTGCATATCTGAGGTTATTGCTATTTCTCCCGGCAATCTTGATTCCCGCTTGTGCTTCTTCCAGCCCAGCATTTCTCATCATGTACTCTGCATATAAGTTAACACTTAAAAATTTGTTGTTTCAGCACTTAAAACTGTTAGCCAACAAAACAGGTAAAGAAATATTTGTTTAAAACTATTTAAAAAATAGCAACCCACAATTTTGTCTCTATCTTCCCTTAGACATTTGTACTTGTTCTGACTCTCACACTTCCCTTAATGAAATGAAATTTATCTCATACAGTACTTAGCATTATCAGGGACTATATTAAGCATCATTAAATCTTTACAAGACCACAGTGAAGTGGGTATGATTATTCTCATCTTACACTTGAGGTCTATGCTCTAAGATCACAGTTAAAAAGAAGCTGAGCTGAGATTCAAGCCTAAGTGAAGCATACTCCAAACCCTGGGCTTAATCAGTACACTATACTTGACTTCTAACATGCCTTATCATATATCCTTCTCTAAATTCATGCTATGATGAAACTGGCAGGGTGCCTCTTCTTTAAGTGTGGGAAGAGCTTTCACAGATATTAAAATAGGCAAGCCCCGTTTATCTGTAAATAGTTATAATGTTAGGCCATGGTAGGTATACAAAAATGTTTCCTGAATGAAGGCAACTGATGGTACTCAACTGAAGAAAGAATCATCTCTTCTTGAGTTACACAATACGAGAGATCTAAAACTTCTGACTCTCAAATTGCTGCCTAAACTCAAGCCATCCCAATTCAACCCTTAAATATATCTCAAAAAGGATACACACATGACTCTTCAAGTCATTTCTCAAACCTCTACGAACCAATTCATAAGCTTCTTCCTTTTTCCCCAAACAGTTCAATGTTAATCCTTTCATAGCCAGAGTTTCTATTTAAAAAAAAAAAAGAAAGGAACTTAAAGATAACCAACAACAACAAAAAAGGTACTATAATCTCAAAAACAAATGTTACATTATCTTAAGTATTTAAAACTTCAAGGAGATTATTGGGAAAATGTCCAGGCTTTTACAGAATTAAAAAAATTTTTTAATTGACAAATGAAGTAACTACACATTTCTATAATATAGGCCTCCCTAGAACTGTTTTTTAGATAAAAAGATACAAAAATGCATGAATATCTGGTAATGTATATGGTAACAAGACAAAATTATTTTCCATGGGATGATCTAATTAAACCAATCCTTTATCTCTGTGAACCCAAGTTACACAGAAATTAAATTCACTGTTCAATGATTAAAATATATGCATCAATTATCTACATTTCTGATTTTTACAATTTTAAAATGATTCTTTGTGATTATATTAAAAATACAAACTAAAGATGTCAGACATCCACCATTCACAATCCAAAGAGCTGAGGAAAATACTAATTTTCAGAAAGAGAAAAAGCAATACTACTTTTACAATGTATATTCTATGAAACACAAATGAGTATAAAATATTCATTATGGTTACTCTGCCTAACTTTTAGGACTACAAATTAAAATTTATAGAAAAATTAGTTAGGTATAAAAGATAAGGATTAAAGATAGAAAGGAAGAATCAATATTTATAGTAAAGTACAGATAAAGAAATGGAAGCAAAAAAAAGAAAAAAGTATGTACTAATCATCATAAATCTGTATAAATTCAAGGAAAAAAGAAGCAAACAAACAAAATATATTTGGCAATTAGCCAAATTAGCAAGGTACTGTAGAAAGTAACACTTTGTTGTTAAACAGGTAAAAATCTATTCTTGTAAGAAACTCCTTCAAGTGTTTTCATGAAAATGTAGCTTGTCTGTAAGTTTAGAATAAATCATAACTTTTTGCTGTTAAACACTATTGCAATTAAATTATGACACTTCATATGCAACCTGATTTCAGATGTGTTCCAATATGAGGGGAAAGTACACTTTAGAAACAATGAAAGCTGGTTCTATGCTGTACTCAAACTCTATGGTGTCTATACCACTAAGTTACATTACTGTTACACATACTCTCGGAAAGAATATAAAACAACCTAATATACAGCTGGCTAGCATATATATATATACACCATGCAGCATGGCACACAGGATCTCAGTTCCCTGATAAGGGACTGAACCTGTGCCCCCTGCAATGAAAGCACGGAGTCAACCACTGGATGTTCAAGGAAGTCCCAAGCAAAACTATTTTTTCAGAAGGAAATGGAGAAAGAAAATTTTACACACTTAATACCCACTGCTTTCTGTCTTTAAACAATGTTATTATAATGAAAGTATGCAAGAGTAAAGAAAGCTAACAGAGAACTATTACTCTCTCTCTTCAATACTAAGAGATCACTATCAAATTAACAAAGAACCATGTTTCCTAACTAACGAATGAGACCTGTGAGAGTTCACTGCTCCTGTCTCTTCCGAAGTTGAGCTACAAGCTCTGCCTTTACCCTACAAACGTCTCACTGTCCAGTCTTCTACCCTCACACAGGCCAAAGCTACATAACTTTCACAATATGTATAAATTATGTCTTAAACATGACTGTCTTGAAAAGCTAAGATACAATGCTCTAAATAAGAAGATGCTGGTTCATGAGCAAAGGCCCAAATGGACACTTTCTGAATAAGTTTATTGTAAGGAATAAAATTTCTTCTGCTCAACCAAAGTTGTCAAGCAAAATTTTCTTGTAACCATTTTAAATAAACTTACTTATTAAACTTAAATTAGTATATTTGTTTTACTAGGTTCTTTTGCCCTTCCTATGATGCTAATATTTAAAGCAGAAATAAATCAGAACTCAAGAAGATCATGTTATCCTTTTCTCAACAATAAACTCAATACTAAGTATCTTCCCACAGACATAAGGATAAGGTCCATTCTCTCTGGAAAATAGTCTTGGCATCTGGGAGTAACAGAGCCCAAATAAGTGAAATCAGATAAGTAAGCAGAACCTTCCCTACTTATGCTTACAAGCCAGTCTACTACATTTACACTTACCTCCATGCTCAGCAAATTTGGGATTAGAGAGGATTTGTTTACAGAATTTCAATCCATTTCTGTACTGTTTATGTTCATAACACCTCTGTCAAAAGAAAAAAGAAAAAATTTAAGTTTAGTAAAAAATGTAAACTTTAAATTTGGTGCTGCACTTTTGATTCTGTTAAACACAACAAAATGATCTCATGTTACTGCCATACTAAATTCCACAAAAATGCCAATTACGCACACACACGGAACTCCCTGGTGGCCTAGTAATTTGGATTTGGCACTTTCACTGCAGTAGCCTGGGTTTAATCCCTGGTTGGGGAACTGAGATCCTACAAGTCACATTCCACATTCAAAATTGAAAAGAAAAAAAAAAACAAGTCATACTGAGCAACCAAATTTTTTTTTTTCATATAGACAGTTCAAATACAGAAAGTAAAAGGTAGACAAAGGGACAAAACACACATTAGAAAAAATAAGACAAGCATTAGCGGACTTCAAAAGGTCCAACAAGTGTTAATATAATGTGAAAATTGGGGTGGAGGGTGTAGAAATTATACTTTAAAATAACGTTTTCTTTTTAACTGAAGGAAAGAAGTCTCTGAAGCCACAAGAGACAAACAAGTGCATGCAAATTAAAGAAGGGGGGAAAAGACACACATGTCATAATGAAAATTCTAAGCCAAGAAATAAAGGTCCTTAAAAACTTCCAGAGAGAAAAAAAACAAGTCACATAAAAAGGACATGTAATCAGAACAGCACTGAAGGTTTACTCTAAAGTAAAAACGGTATACTGCTGAAAGTTATAAAATATCTACACAGAGTCTTCAAAATTCAGAATTCCTTACCCAGCTAAATTGTCAATCAAGTATGTAAGTAAAAGGACATTTTAAGGCTTCTTAGAAAGTTAAAATTTTATCTTTGCACTCTTCCTTAGGAAGTTATTGAAAGAAATCAAAACAAACAAAAAAGACAACGTGGAACTTAGTAAATAAGTAATCTAATGTAGAAAAAAGAACAACCACTCCAAAATGAAACAGGATTCCAGAGGCCACCATGGAATAGGTTTCTAGCAAAGTCAAAAATGGAACCTGTGTACTTCATAATATGGAAAATATTATTTATAAGCACATGACAGAATACAGGCACATTTGGGGAAAATGACCAATGAGTCTACAGAAAACCAAGTGAATAAGTAAGACAGATTTTAACTCCAGGGAAAATAAAGGCTTATATAAGAAATTATGGTCTCAGTGTAATATTTGGCTTAATAATAAATAATATACATATAATTATAGAAATGTAAATATTTAGTTCTGATTTATCAAAATACTGTGATATAAGCACAATGACAGAATGAGGAAAAGACAAGTGAGCAAATGTGGTAATGAAGTTCCAAGTTCTCTTTTTCTATAAATGTATCAACATGTGCTTTCATAACAATAATTTTTAAAGCACTGTATTCATTACAGAAAACCTCTGCACCTTAAAGATATGATAATTTATGTCAGAATTTACTGTCCTAAGTTTAAACAAATTTTAGTCTTAATTTTTGAAACAATAACACTCAAAATCTGGCTGAGATAGTTAATGCAAATGATAATAAAATCATAGGAGAAAAATGTGTAGAAACAAAAATGTAAAATTTTACATTCAGCACCAAGAAATCAACTGGCTAAAGCTCAATGCAGAAGCCAACCATAGAGCTGTTCTACAATCAACTATGTACTCACCATCTCTATTTTATTGTTCACATCTCAAACCTAATATACAGTCCAAAACACAACTGATTTTCCCTCCCGAGAATCTATTCTTCATCGTCTTTACCATCTCAAGAGATGCATTTCCTTCAACTCAACCTCATTCAGATGACAAAACAAGAAACCTAATTATCCTCTGTGCTTTCATCCCTGAGACTTCCATCCTCTAATAGATTCATCAGTCCTAGTTTCTCTGCAATAGCTTCCTAACTCTCTGCTTCTCCCACAATCAACAGGCAAGGTGATCTGAGGGATACAAGGGAGGGGAGAGCAGAAACAGTAACTTAACCATACACAGCCAAAGAAACATAAGACTAAGCAACTAAATTTAGTGTTCCTATTCACTCAGCAGAAAGGCTAAAGCAACCTTTTTCTTATAATAAAAGTAAAAGTCATTACAGGACGCTAATTAAAAGCAATACTCATGACTTCTCACTGTTTTCCAGGAACTACATCAAGGGCTTCCCTGGTAGCTCAGTGGGAAAGAATCCTCCTGTCAATGAAGGAGACAAGGGTTCCATTCCTGGGTTGGGAGGGTCCCCTGAAGAAGAAAAGGGCAACCTACTCCAGTATTCTTGCCAGTGAAATCCCATGGTCAGAGGAGGCTCGTGGGCCAACAGCCCATGGGGTCACAAAAGAGTCGGAAAAGACATACAGACTAAACAACAACAAGAACATACATACAAAGAACAATTTAAGTACATTGTTCTTAAAACATTTAATTAGCTTTCTACAATTTTATTTCTGTAAAGTGCAGTAAGGGAAGTTCCACTTTTGGCCACAGTGAAGTGAGGAGAAATATGTCCTTTTATCTTAAACAACAAAATGAGACAAAATGCATAAAATAACTGTTGTCAGACACTGGACAAGAGGCAGCACGGGCTGTGAACCATGGAGGCGGGGGAGGGACACGATACACTGGGTAATGTCACTGCTCTACAGATCACAGCACAGGAAGAAGGGTCTGAAACAGCACACGACAGTCCACAGAGATGAAGAGACAAAGACTGAAGTTCAGAGAGGCTGAGCTATTCTGTAGGACGGAGTACTGAAAATGATGGAACTATTAAGAAAAAAAGACATCCCAAAATCTGCATGGGATCCTTCATGCATCTCCTGCCAGCAATTAAAAACCAAGTCAGGGGCAAAATACCTACAGAAGTGCTGGAGGGCTGATCAGTTGAGGCCCTCTCTGAGTCAGTCCCGGTTGAGAGCTCTCTGCACCACATACAGAAATTTTATTAACATTTTAAGTATTATTAAAGCCCAGAGCTGTCATCTAACAGATCTTCCAATCAACAAATTCAACTTTTATCTCACCTTTTGCTTCTTTGCTTATTCAGTGCGTGCATGAGTGCGTGCGTACCTGCGTGCTAAGTCAATTTGGTCGTGTCGAATTCTGTGTGACCCTATGGACTATTGGAGAAGGCAATGGCACCCCACTCCAGTACTCTTGCCTGGAAAATCCCATGGATGGAGGAGCCTGGTAGGCTCCAGTCCATGAGGTCAATAAGAGTCGGACACGACTGAGTGACTTCACTTTCACTTTTCACTTTCATGCATTGGAGAAGGAAATGGCAACCCACTCCAGTGTTCTTGCCTGGAGAATCCCAGGGACGGGGGAGCCTGGTGGGCTGCCGTCTATGGGGTCGCACAGAGTCCGACACGACTGAAGCGACTTAGCAGCAGCAGCAGCAGCTATGGACTATAGCCTGCCAGGCTCCTCTGTCCGTGGGATTTCCCAGAACACTGGAGTGGGCAGCCATCCTGGAAGATCCAGGAGATCTTCCCGACCCAGGAACTGAACCTGTGTCTCCTGCACTGCAGGCCAACTGAGCCACCAGGGAAGCCAAATAGGCAATAAAAATGCCAAAAATAAGGTGACAAAAATGAACACACATAAAACAATTAACCAACTAGAAAATTCCCCCAAATAACTCAGTCTGCCAAATGAAAATTAAAAACCACTCTATTTGAATATGAGATGCTATAGTACTTAGCTTTTTACTTTATCACACTTCAGAACAGTAATTATGTTTCAGTTCCTAATGATTATGTTCCCAATTAATGAAATTTGGTAGTCTTCCATATTGAAATTATACTCAATGCCACTAACCCAATTAGCTCTGTCAATGTGACCTGTAAAAATAATTAAAGATGGCATAACCTTCAGTGTGCATTTAAGGAAACAGACTTCAATCCATTTTTCTTTCTAAAAAGCACTACTCCTACAACAGGTCACTCATTACAAATGAGAGTAGTAGTCTCACAGTTTACTGGAAAAAATAACAATAGATATTCAACTTACTTTATCCCATAAAAATTCCTAAAAAATTCTGCTTTTGCCCAAGGATAAACTCTAATGGCATACAGGGTTTACAAGAAAAATAGGAAAGAGTGCATCATATTTCATTCAATAACTTCTTTCCTCCAAACATAAGACCAGATATATGCATAATTCAGCTTTAAGTGTCTATCTAATCAAAATCCAATCTTATAAAAGCAGTCTTAAAATATAATAGAAGATATAATCATAAGGTGTCCTTTTCTGAACCATTTAAAAGATGTAAATGAATAAAAAAAATAGCAATTTGCTTGTTTTTGCAACTCCCATGTAACACTATCACTAAAGTTCATTCTACAGAACCATGGAAATAAATTTACCACAATAAGATTCTTTCTTTTTTTTAATTATAAGGTTCTTAATATTGTTTTAACCAAACTTGTACACTTAAATTTTTTAGAGAATTTATTTAGGGAAAAAGAGATGGAAATACTACATAGTATATTGTGAGCAAAGATTTCACATCAATTCATTTAAAACAAGCTTTGTAAAATGACATAGCAGGCAGACGTATTAAGTCTTCACAGTAAAATTATCAAACTAAATAAAAATACATGTCCACAATTCTGTCTCTGAAATTCTTGTATATGGAGAGTTCCTGAAATTTCAGAATTATGAATAAGGGTCTCCCTTAGCATGCAATGAATGCCATATTATTCTATTCTTCACCTGCCTTGTTATTAATTCAAAATTAATCATAATAGTATCAAGATATTAGAACATTATAGACTGTTAAGTTTTCATTAAGCAACTAAATTTTAAAATATCAACACTGCTACATAAACAGTAAAGCTAAACAGGACGTAATTAAAACAGAATGAACTGTTCAAATTCCATGTGCTAAATGTTGACAACATACACTGAGACTACGGCTTCTAAATGTATAGGAATAACTGATACAGTTGATGTTCCTGCCAAGCATGAAACTGGTTAAGTAAATAAATAACTATTTTCAGCCACTGAACAAGGGCCAACACAGGACTGTGGACTTTCAGAAGAGAAACAAGGTAAATCTCAAGAAAATCTTTTTTTTTTTTTTTTGCCCAGAGGCATTTTCCAGACTGTAGAATAGAGAGGAAGAACAAAAGCAAAACATAGTAGTCTTACTGATCTAAGCAGGTATCAGAGTTAGAAACTGTCTGAAAAGATGAAATTTATAGAGCAAGGTATCATCAAAATGAACTGTACAGTTATGAAGTTTTAGAAATCTGCACAAGAGTCTTGGTCAAATATTAAATTGGTCAGGTACACTGCAGATTTCTACTCAAGTTGGCAAAGAAATACTACCAAGTAGTATGAGCTAAACAGCTATTGCTGCTTATATATGGCTGGGAGACATTTGAGTGCCAAACAGTTAGGCCACATTAAATACTCAAAACCTTAGGAATAAGGATAATCTAGACTCATTTTGGAGAAGGCAATGGCACCCCACTCCAGTACTCTTGCCTGGAAAATCCCATGGACGGAGGAGCCTGGTGGGCAGCGGTCCATGGGGTCGCAAAGAGTCGGACACGACTGAGTGACTTCACTTTCACTTTTCACTTTCCTGCATTGAAGAAGGAAATGGCAACCCACTCCAGTGTTCTTGCCTGGAGAATCCCAGGGACAGGGGAGCCTGGTGGGCTGCCGTCTATGGGGTCACACAGAGTCGGACACGAATGAGGTGAATTAGCAGCAGCAGCAGCAGCCTCATTTTTATTAAAACTTAAAAATAAGAACAAGCTGATGCACAAGCAAATTAATCACTTCCCAAAACAAAACTTTATTACAAAAGAACAAGATCCAGACACTTAATATCCTAGCGTCCATAATATACATTATGAAAAAAGAGGAATCATTAGAAAAGTGAAGAAACAGGAAATTGTGACCCTGACCTACAGAAAAAAAAAAAATCAAACAGAAACAGATTCAGAAATAATGGCAGAAGTAGCAGGCAGACTTTAAAAGTTTCTGTTATGTACTCTTAAAGGATTGAAAGGAAAACCATGAACATAATCAGAAAACAGACAGGAAATCTCAATAGAGAAATGGAATTATTAAGGAATGGAGATTGTACAATAAAAAATATAGCATCGAAAATGAAAAGTTAATGATATGGGCTTAAAATATTAAACACTGTAGTGAACCTGAAACTTGTGCAGTGAACAAAACCATGACAGAGAACTTCAGTGGCTGCGTGAACTGGAAAACATGTAACAGAAACAATCCAACACGGACGATGAAATAGTAAAATGAGAGACAGAACACAGAACTCCTACCGATGGCACAATATCAAGTGGTCTAATGGCCTAGCACATACATGTAACGAGTCAGAAAAGAGGACAGAAAACTAAAGTGGGAAAAGTATCAAAAACTGCAAATTTGATAAAAACTCTAAACCCAAAAAACCCACAAATCATCTCAACAAACTCCAAGCAGGATGAACTAAAAAAAAAAAAAAACAAAGAAAGAAAAGAACAAAACAAAACAAAAAGCAAGCAGAAAAAAGGGGCACATCACAATCCTAATGCTAAAAAATAAGGACAAAAGAGAAAATTATGAAAGCAGTCAGGGGAAAAAACCTGTATTCTAAAAGATCTCCAATTATCATCTTAGCTTCTACCTTAAGAAATTAGAAACATAAGAGCAAATTAAACTCAAAGCAAGCAGAAAAAACAAAAGTAAAAAGAACAGAATTAATGAAACAGGAAAAAACAAAAGGGAAATCAGTGAAACCAAATGCTGGTTCTTTGAGAAGATCAATAAAATCGATAAACTTCTAGCCAAACATGGGCATGATCACAAAAGTATGCAGCAGAGCAAAATAAAGAGAACCCCAGCTTTCTAGTCAGAGGGTGAGATAAGGAGCCAAGGAAACAAAATATCAGAAACATCTCAAAGGAGGTGGAACTGGGGAAAGCAATCTCATAAAGATGTTTATGGATTCCATGGTTCATAAACACGCATGGATCTGATCACAACACACAAGACTTTGAGAACTGAAACAATAGATAGATTATGCAGGCCTCAGACCAGCTACTGGATGGCACATAAGCAGGACAGAGCCAATAGAACCACTAAGATTTTAAAAACTGAACTGATGTAAGAACTACAGTCCATAGAAATAGTTGGGGCTTACAGCCTGAATCTAACCAGATTTGCTAAAACAAAATTAACATTCTCCAAAGGATTTAAAACAAGACCCAAAGTCTGATACTAATATTCAGAACATCCAGGATAAAATCCAAGATTATGTGGCATTTGAAGAAACAGGAAAATCTCAACTTGCATAGGAAAAAAAAAAAAAAATCAACCAGACAAATACAGAGACTTCTATTCAATACTTTAAATTAGCTATTATGAAAATGTTGGAAGAAGTTAACTAGTGAACCCTTTGCAACATCTTAGAGGAGATGAGGACAGAACTCACTGTATAGACCCAAAACTAGAAAGGAGATAACTGGAAAGAATCATTGTACAGGAAAAACAGACCAATAAAATGTATCTAATCTGGATAACAGAAAAGAGTTTTAAAAACTGGTGGTGATGACCCAATCAAAAAATGGGCCAAAGAACTAAACAGACATTTCTCCAAAGAAGACATACAGATGGCTAACAAACACATGAAAAGATGCTCAACATCGCTCATTATCAGAAAAATGCAAATCAAAAAACCACTATGAGGTACCATTTCACACCAGTCAGAATGGCTGTGATCCAAAAGTCTACAAGCAATAAATGCTGGAGAGGGTGTGGAGAAAAGGGAACCCTCTTACACTGTTGGTGGGAATGCAAACTAGTACAGCCACTATGGAGAACAGTGTGGAAATTCCTTAAAAAACTGGAAATAGAACTGCCTTATGACCCAGCAATCCCACTGCTGGGCATACACACTGAGGAAACCAGAAGGGAAAGAGACACGTGTACCCCAATGTTCATCACAGCACTGTTTATAATAGCCAGGACATGGAAGCAACCTAGATGTCCATCAGCAGATGAATGGGTAAGAAAGCTGTGGTACATATACACAATGGAGTATTACTCAGCCATTAAAAAGAATACATTTGAATCAGTTCTAATGAGGTGGATGAAACTGGAGCCTATTATACAGAGTGAAGTAAGCCAGAAAGAAAAACACCAATACAGTATACTAACGCATATATATGGAATTTAGAAAGATGGTAACAATAACCCTGTATACGAGACAGCAAAAGAGACACTGATGTATAGAACAGTCTTTTGGACTCTGTGAGAGAGGGAGAGGGTGGGATGATTTGGGAGAATGGCACTGAAACATGTATAATATCATATATGAAATGAGTCGCCAGTCCAGGTTCAATGCATGATACTGGATGCCTGGGACTGGTGCACTGGGACAACCCAAAGGGATGGTATGGGGAGGGAGGAGGGAGGGGGGTTCAGGATGGGGAACATGTGTATACCTGTGGCAGATTCATGTTGATGTATGGCAAAACCAATACAATATTGTAAAGTTTAAAAAAAAAAAACTGGTGGTGATTTAGCCACTCAGTTGTGTTCAACTCTTGCGACTCCATGGACTATAGCCCACCAGGCTCCTCTGTCCATGGAACGTCCCAGGTAAGAATACACGGAGTGGGTTGCCCTGCCTTTCTCCAGGGATCTTCCCAACTCAGGGATCCAAATCTGCTTCTCCTGGATTGCAGGCGGTCTCCTGCATTGCAAGCAGATTCTTTACCACTGAGCCACCAGGGAAGAGCAGAACCTGCCCAGAAGGGAACCCTCTAGGTGTTCTGGCTCTGTCCATCAGCACCTTAGCTCAGCTGAGGCACTGATACCAATAGATCATAGCATCTGAAAGTCACAACTTTAAGACTTTTTTGTCATAATATGGAAAGTATGTCAAGGCTGAGAAAGGAGTACATCAAGGTTGTATATTTAACTTATACGCAGAGTACATCATACAAAATGCCAGGCTGGATGAAGCTCATGCTGGAATCAAGATTGCTGGGAGAAATATGAATAACCTCAGATATGAAGATGACACCACCCTTATGGCAGAAAGTAAAGAGGAACTAAAGAGCCTCTTGATGAAGGTGAAAGGGGAGAGAGAGTGAAAAAGCTGGCTCAACATTCAAAAAACTACGATCATGGCATCCAGTCCCATCACTTCATGGCAAATAAACAGGAATACAATGGAAACTGACAGACTTTATTTTCTTGGGCTCCAAAATCACTGCAGATGGTGACTGCAGCCATGAAATTAAAAGATGCTTGCTTCTTGGAAGAAAAGCTATAGCAAACCTAGACAGCACATTAAAATGCAGAGACATTGTGTTGCTGGCAAAGGTCCATATAGTCAAAGCTATGGTTTTCTAGTAGTCATGTATGGATGTGAGAGCTGGAGCATAAAGAAGGCTGAGCACTGAAGAAATGATGCTTTCGAACTATGGTGTTGGAGAAGACTCTTGAGAGTCCCTTGGACTGCAAGGAGATCAAACCAGTCAAATCCTAAAAGAAATCAGTCCTGAATATTCATTGGAAGGACTGATGCTGAAGCTGAAGGTCCAATACTTTGGCCACCTGATGCGAAGAACTGACTCATTAGAAAAGACCCTGATGCTGGGAAAGATTGAAGGCAGGAGGAGAAGGGGACGGCAGAGGATGAGATGGTTGGATGGCATCACTGACTCGATGGACATGAATTTGAGCAAGCTTCAGGAGATGGTGAAGGACAGGGAAGCCTGGTGTGCTACAGTCCAAGGGGTCACAAAGAGCCGGATGTGACTGAGTGACTGAACAACAACAAGAAAATTATTTCACTAACCCTTTTAAAAACTCATTTCTAATTTTGCTAATAAGAATATGGAGGGTAAGAAATCTCCACAACAGTTGGCTACTTATATACATAAAATAGTTGGATAAGCTGTGAAAAGTTCAGACCTATTGCTAACAGGAAGTTCATCCTTTTTTTCCAAACCCTTGTTACAGGAAAAAAAGGTTCCCTGCCGAAGAATTGATGCTTTTGAACTGTGGTGTTGGAGAAGACTCTTGAGAGTTCCTTGGACTGTAAGGAGATCCAACCAGTCCATCCTAAAGGAGATCAGTCCTGGGTGTTCACTGGAAGGACTGATGCTAAAGCTGAAACTCCAATACTTGGGCCGCCTCATGCAAAGAGTTGACTCACTGGAAAAGACCATGATGCTGGGAGGGACTGGGGGCAGGAGGAGAAGGGGATGACAGAGGATGAGATGGCTGGATGGCATCACCAACTCGATAGACATGAGTTTGGGTAAACTCCGGGAGTTGGTGATGGACAGAGAGGCCTGGCGTGCTGTGATTCATGGGGTCCCAAAGAGTCGGACACAACTGAGCAACTGAACTGAACTGAACTGACTAAAGATGTGGGAATGTGACATGGCAAGTAAAAGAATCTAGGCTATTTATGTTAAAAGAAAATAATGATTTAGGTGATTTAAAATAGAAGACTTAAGATTATATGTAACACAAATATATACCATTTAGATTCGACATTAACATTACACAGTGCAAGTGCAAGTCGCTCAGTTGGGTCCGACTCTTTGCGACCCCATGGACTACACAAAGCATGGAATTCTCCAGGCCAGAATACTGGAATGAGTAGCCTTTCCCTTCTGCAGGGACTCTTCCCTACTCTGGGATTGAACCCAGGTCTCCAGCATTTCAGGCTGATTCTTTACCAGCTGAGCCACAAGGAAAGCATTACATTATGTTAACATTAATCTTCTTTAGTATTAAATATACCTTTTCATTGTTTTCTTCAGTGCAATTTTTTTCAAAATTGTTTAAAAGGAATTCAGCCTCAAGTTAAGCTAAATAATAAAAGCAAAATTTAGCTTTAAAAGTCAGCCATTTTGAAATGATGCCTGGGATTTGACAAAATGATCCAGGTGGTAGGGGTCACAGATGAAAAAGAATAAACAGAATCATTGTTTTCATATGCTTGAAATTTTCACAATTAAAAAGTTAAAAAGAAAACAAACCTTAGATATGCTAAAAGCAATTCAAGAAACATTTATTTATTAACTTAATATGAGCCTGGCTGGCGCGTGGCAGAGCCAGTGTCCTGTAGCTACCTTAGTAGTCCTGCTTTTGTACAGCAGAAAAGTGTGCAGAAAGGGCACCTGCAGTCTATACGCTCAAGAGCTATGGCTATTTAACATCTTAATCAGTTAGTATTAAAAAAAATTTTGTAATTTTCAGCAAAGCTCCTCAGCTACGCTAACCACATCTCAGGTGTTCAAATAGCCACATGTGACTAATGGCTAACGTAATAGTAATTCAGATATAGAACATTTCCATCACAAAAAATTCTATTGGACAACACTGCTCTACAGTCTAGAGTTCAATTCTTAGCACTTAACAGTTGCGTATCACTGGCTGAATTAAATTCATTAGCGCTTCAACAGTGTCACCTGCAAAATGTGGACATTAACAACCCTGCAGGGTTAAGGTGAGAAATACAAATGTATATAAAGAATCCGAGTAAGCACTCAATAAAATGTTGATAAAGTACAATGTCAGTTCTAGCTTACAATAAATACTTAGACCCAACAAAGCTTGATTACAGAGAAATGTGAAAGCAGAAACTGAATTAAAATACACAATCAAGAGGAACAAGGTCTCTATTCTGAGGTGACGTTAATGTTCTATCAACATATCTTAAAATGAGCATAGGCTGCAATGGTTTGTGATGTGTCAAAACTAAAACAAAAAAAAAGACAACTAATAGAACAATACACTTAAAATCCTGTGCATTTCACTGTAGGTAAGAGTGTGTGTTAGTCGCTCAGCCGTGTCCAACTCTTTGTGACCCCATGGACTGTAGCCTGCCAGGCTCCCCTGTCCATGAAATTCTCTGGACAAGAATACTGGAGTACGCTGCCATTCCCTCCTCAGGGGATCTTCCCAACATAGGAATCGAACCTGGGCCTCCTGAACTGCAGGCAGACTCACTGTAAGTAAGTATACTTTAACTTTTTAAATGTTTTTAATCTCTGAAAAACTGCCTTTATTCTCCCTTTCCTTTAATTCTTTTAGTTGGAGCTTCCATTCACAGACAATATGCTATCCTTTTCATATCCTACAGTTTGTCAGACTATTACAATCATGAAAACAAACTTAAGGATGATTTCTTCCCCTCCTGGTTTTATACTATTTTAAAAAATAATCTTGTCCTCAGTTCAGTCAGTTCAGTTGCTCAGTCGCGTCCGACTCTTTGTGACCCCATGAATCGCAGCACACCAGGCCTCCCTGTCCATCACCAACTCCCAGAGTTCACTCAGACTCACGTCCATCAAGTCCATGATGCCATCCAGCCATCTCATCCCCTGTCATCCCCTTCTCCTCCTGCCCCCAATCCCTCCCAGCATCAGAGTCTTTTCCAATGAGTTAACTCTTCACATGAGGTGGCCAAAGTACTGGAGTTTCAGCCTCAGCATCAGTCCTTCCAAAGAAATCCCAGGGCTGAGCCCCTTCAGAATCTTGTCCTACTTCTGTAATAAATGTCATCTAATGCAAATGGTCACAGAACTCTCGTTGGTACCAGCTCACTCAACTGAAATGTTTTTAGTTGTATTGAGCCAAACTCTATATCCCTCTAGCTTCTGTTTACTGATTCTAGCCCGTAAGAGTTCAGTTTTCTCTCATTCAAGCTAAACATCTTTGTTCTTTTCGCTGTTTCTCACATGCAAGTTTTAAGTCCTTTGACATTTTGTGCCATTCTCTGAGGTGGATACAATATTGTTCCCAAACTTGTATATTTTATTAAAACCAGTAAAATTTTTTTAAAAATTAATTTAAATGGGGTAGCTTAATTAAAAAAAAAAAACTTTTTTATTTCACAATCAGTATTTCACAAAACAGAAAGCATTTCAAAAATCCAAAGTACCAAGTACACAGTCTCAGAATAGAATTAAAAGGTCTGTGAGAACTTTACACCAGCATTTTTGTAGTGTGTCAGCATTAGGGAGTCATCATTGGTCTGCATCACTCCAAGTTTTGGGTCTAGAAATTAAAATTAATGATAAGGTCTTACTAGCAGCAGAACTGAATGTGACCATCAGCACCTGCTCACTAGATACTATAATCCTGTTAACGCATTGTGAAACATGCCAGACTTCCCTTACCTTTCTTTTTTTCCCCATCAGCATTAAATTATGTCACTTGAGAAAAGAAAATTGAACAAAATTTTAGAATTCCTGCTTAATATGAGTAGAACTCTGCTATGAATGTGAGTGTTTAGGGACAGGACAAAATTCAATAATAACTCCAGGTATATACATATGATTAAGAGCCAGCTATTTAATCGTTCAGTTGCTAAGTTGTGTCCGACTCTTTGCGATCCCATGAACTGCAGCACACCAGGTTTCTCTGTCCTTCAGTATCTCCTGGAGCTTGCTCAAACTCATATCCATTGAGTCAATGATGCCATCCAACCTTCTCATCCTCTGTTGCCTCCTCCCCTTTCCCTCACTCTTTCCCAGCATCAGGGTCTTTTCCAGTGAGTAGGCTCTTCACATCAGGTGGCCAAAAGCACTGGAGCTTCAGCTTCAGCATTAGTCCTTCCAGTGAGTATTCAGGGTTGATTTCCTTTAGGATTCACTGGTCTGATCTTGCTGTCCAAGGGACTCTCAAGAGTCTTCTCCAGCACAACAATTCAAACGCATCAATCAGCACTAAGACTTCTTTACAGTCCAACTCTCACATCCATACACTACTACTGAAAAAAACATAGCTATTTAATAGAATCTAATTATTTCAATGAAAAATAATCCCAACAAGCTTAAGGAAAACAATCGAGTAGTCATGGGGACACAAAAAGAGAAGTACAAGTGATTACTCAATTATACAAACGTAAATTATAAAGTATTTTAAAACAAACATTGTTATTTTCCAGCATAACACATAAAAACAGAAATGAATTATTTATAGGGTAATGACTGGCCCCTAATTTCTAAACATTACAAAAGTCCTCATAAAAAACATACAGGCCAAGGAAGAAAGCAAATAAAATCACCCAGAGCATTACAAGATGAGACAACTAAAACCTAACTTACATCAGATCAGATCAGATCAGTCGCTTAGTCGTGTCCGACTCTTTGTAATCCCATGAATCGCAGCACGCCAGGCCTCCCTGTCCATCACCAACTCCCGGAGTTCACTCAGACTCACGTCCATTGAGTCGGTGATGCCATCCAGCCATCTCATCCTCTGTCGTCCCCTTTTCCTCCTGCCCCCAATCCCTCCCAGCAGCAGAGTCTTTTCCAATGAGTCAACTTTTCACATGAGGTGGAGAGTTTCAGCTGGAGTTTCAGCTTCAGCATCATTCCTTCCAAAGAAATCCCAGGGCTGATCACCTTCAGAATGGACTGGTTGGATCTCCTTGCAGTCCAAGGGACTCTCAACAGTCTCTCCAACACCACAGTCCAAGCATCAATTCTT
>NW_011495070.1:6884810-6888594 GCF_000754665.1 Bison bison bison | reverse complement strand
CCAGTCCTGTGGCCACTGCCGAGTTTTCCAAATTTGCTGGCATATTGAGTGCAGCACTTTCACAGCATCATCTTTCAGGATTTGGAATAGCTCCACTGGAATTCCATCACCTCCACTAGCTTTGTTCATAGTGATGCTTTCTAAGGCCCACTTGACTTCACATTCCAGGATGTCTGGCTCTAGGTCAGTGATCACACCATCGTGATTATCTGGGTCGTGAAGTCTTTTTTGTACAGTTCTTCTGTGTATTCTTGCCATCTTTTCTTAATATCTTCTGCTTCTGTTAGGTCCATACCATTTCTGTCCTTTATCGAGCCCATCTTTGCATGAAATGTTCCTTTGGTATCTCTGATTTTCTTGAAGAGATCTCTAGTCTTTCCCATTCTGTTGTTTTCCTCTATATCTTTGCATTGATCGCTGAAGAAGGCTTTCTAATCTCTTCTTGCTATTCTTTGGAACTCTGCTAACTTACATATAAGTGCATAAACATTCACGACCAGAGCTCCAAGTTTCAAAAGGAGATGTCCAAAAGAATATAGCAGGGTCCTAGTGGCCACTGAATATGGGTTATATTAACTAGGATTCACCCAAGTAAGAAGTCCAAAGGAAGTACTGACAGACATGATGGATGAGGGCAATGACTACTGGGGAGTCAAAATGCAGAGGCTCAAAAAGTCTGTAGGAGCAAAGGTGACAGGTTCAGTAGGGCACAGCTTTGGAGCAGGAGCCACCTTGAAAGGAGGGACTGTCGCGTGAAAGCTGGATGGCGAGAGAGCACTAAAGACAGAGGCCCTGCTAAGTCAGCGCAGGACACGGGGGAGGGGGACTCAGTTCATTTTTATTTATTATTTTTTTAATAGTTTGATAGTTTCTGCTATTTAGGCCATGGTTGGTCTTCATTGCAGCACATTTCTTTAGTTGTGGCAAATGGGTTTAGTTGCCCTGTGGCATGTGGGATCTTAGTTCCCCAACCAGGTATCAACCCAAGCCCACTGCACTGGAGGGCAAATTCTTTACCACTGGATCACCAGGGGAAGTCCCGAGAGGACTTATTTTAAAAACTGCATTTGACTACAGCAACAAAGAGGGCATTCCTGAACTAAGAGACTGAAGAAACCACCCAACCTCACCCCAAAATAAAACTGTCTGTATTGCTGGTACAGCAAAACCCATCACAAATAACCTGAAGAGAAAAAAAGAACTCAGCATCCATACCAAATTACTTACAAAGAATTTTTAAAAGTGAAAAATTTGGGCAGATGAAAACACATCGAAAACTATAGCAATAAAACTATATTTTATAGTTTTATTGCTATAAGGAAAGATGTAACACTCCATCACAAATAAGAAATAACTAAAAAAACAGATGCAGACATAAAAGAACATCTCAAATCAAATACTCAAAATTTTAAATAGAGTGAATAAAAAGTTTAAATAACATGAAAAAAGTGAATTTAAAATAGAAAAAAAAACACAAAACCATCTCAGAAATGAAGACTAAATTATAAGATATACAATACAAAAGAACGGAAGGAAACAATATAAAAGAGATGCAAAGATCCAATAAGCAAAGGTCACTGAAGAATGAAACAGCTGAACTAATATTTGAACTAATATTCAAAACTATAATTACTGACTCAAAGAAAACATCAATCTACAATCTGAAAACACATACCAGGGAAAATTTATCTAGAATAGTCAACACAGAGACATAACTAAGTAAAATAATTCAATTTTACAGATAAAGAAAAATTCACATCTTCAAAAAAGACCACATCATCAACAAAGAAAAGAAAACCAGGTTGGCATCAGCAACATATAAACAAGACAATGGCAGGGCAGTCATTTTTAAGAAATCTAAGAATATGTGAGTCAAGCTATCCTTCAAACATCAAGACGGCAGGAAAGCACTTTTAACATCTAAGCCCTTAAAAGGTTTCCACAAGCGGGGTTGAGGAATCTCTACTAAACAGTAAGTTTCATCCAGCCAAGAGACAATAAAACTTCAGAAAAAGGTCAGTCACTTAATATTAACTCTATTTATAGAATTAAATCTAAAACAAAGGTATTGATGAGAGTAGAATATACATAAAATGGCATGTTCTCACAAGTAATAAAGTCAAAGGAAAAGAGACTAGAAAAAAAATTGAGTAAAATAAGTTCATTCACACGTTAATAATCACAGCATAAAATTCCCTCCCCTCCACACCCTTACATAAGAAAAAAGAGAACTAAAAGAATTTTATTTTTTTTTGGCCACACCTGCAGCTTGAGGGATCAAACCTGGGCCCAGAGCGTAAAAGAGTTGACTCTGAACTGCCAAGGACTGGAGTCCAGGGTCAGCTGGACTGCCAGGGAAATTCCCAGGAATTTTTAAAAGTATAAATATAAAAGTAACTCACTAAAACAAAAATATAAACCTCCTTAAAAACCAAAAAGTATACAAAACAAAATAAAAATATTTTTAAAAATTACAAAATAAGTAACATAAAACCAAGATAAGGTCAATTCAGTGGAAAAGGTAACATCTTTCAGACTATACCTATATTATACATTTACTAACACATACGCTTTAGCACTTACCAAGGACTTTTATACATATCTCACTACCTGACCAGTAAAGTAGGACAGAAAAATACTGTTCTTCTCTTTTTACTCAGATTTACAAACTAACGCTTAAAAAGCATAAAAGATAAAGTAAAGCAGTCAGGATTAAAACCCATTATCTTAAAACACAAATTGAAGAAACATGTAATATTTTATTTCCTGCTTTAATAGTGTTACTTAGCCACCCGTTTTCAAAAATCTTTAGAAGGAATTAGCCTGAAACTTTTGATATTCTGGGTACAAAGCTTCTTCGAACAAAGAAAATGTCTGAAGAAGTTTAAGTCTATTTAATGGCAGTGGCAACTAAGTTGGCAACGAATGTGACACTATCTCAGGTACTTGATGCAAGAAGTTCTGGTTTGCTGCTTTCCTTCTCCAATGCACAAAAGTGAAAAGTCAAAGGGAAGTCGCTCAGTCGTCTCTGACTGTTCGCTACCCCATGGACTGCAGCCTACCAGGCTCCGCCGTCCCTGGGATTCTCCAGGCAAGAGTACTGGAGTGGGGTGCCGTTGCCTTCTCCGATCTCAGGTACTAGATGCAAGATGTTCTGGTTTAGTAAATGACGAACAGCAAAGTGAAGGAAGAGCTACTCAGACCCAGGCTGTGTGATCTCTAAGTTCACGTTCGGCCACTTCCAGAATACTAGTTTTGAAAATACATATTTGCTCCAACACGATTGATACTTACAGGCATTTTGAGCACACTAAATTAGAGATGGCAAGAATACACAGAACTGTACAAAAAAGAGCTTCACGACCCAGATAATCACGATGGTGTGATCACTGACCTAGAGCCAGACATCCTGGAATGTGAAGCCAAGTGGGCCTTAGAAAGCATCACTACGAACAAAGCTAGTGGAGGTGATGGAATTCCAGTGGAGCTATTCCAAATCCTGAAAGATGATGCTGTGAAAGTGCTGCACTCAATATGCCAGCAAATTTGGAAAACTCGGCAGTGGCCACAGGACTGGAAAAGGTCAGTTTTCATTCCAATCCCAAAGAAAGGCAATGCCAAAGAATGCTCAAACTACCGCACAATTGCACTCATCTCACACGCTAGGAAAGTAATGCTCAAAATTCTCCAAGCCAGGCTTCAGCAATATGTGAACCGTGAACTTCCTGATGTGCAAGCTGGATTTAGAAAAGGCAGAGGAACCAGAGATCAAATTGCCAACATC
>NW_011495070.1:6879711-6884461 GCF_000754665.1 Bison bison bison | reverse complement strand
AATAACCTCAGATATGCAGATGACACCACCCTTATGGCAGAAAGTGAAGAGGAACTAAAAAGCCTCTTGATGAAAGTGAAAGTGGAGAGTGAAAAAGTTGGCTTAAAGCTCAACATTCAGAAAATGAAGATCATGGCATCCGGTCCCATCACTTCATGGGAAATAGATGGGGAAACAGTGGAAACAATGTCAGACTTTATTTTTCTGGGCTCCAAAATCACTACAGATGGTGACTGTAGCCATGAAATTAAAAGACGCTTACTCCTTGGAAGGAAAGTTATGACCAACCTAGATAGCATATTCAAAAGCAGAGACATTACTTTGCCAACAAAGGTTCGTCTAGTCAAGGCTGTGGTTTTTCCTGTGGTCGTGTATGGATGTGAGAGTTGGACTGTGAAGAAAGCTGAGCGCCGAAGAATTGATGCTTGGACTGTGGTGTTGGAGAAGACTGTTGAGAGTCCCTTGGACTGCAAGGAGATCCAACCAGTCCATTCTGAAGGTGATCAGCCCTGGGATTTCTTTGGAAGGAATGATGCTGAAGCTGAAACTCCAGCTGAAACTCTCCACCTCATGTGAAGAGTTGACTCATTGGAAAAGACTCTGATGCTGGAAGGGATTGGGGGAAGGACAGGGAGGCCTGGTGTGCTTCGATTCATGGGGTCGCAAAGAGTCGGACAGGACTGAGCGACTGATCTGATCTGATCTGATCTGTAGGATTTGTCTACCAGAAATAGTAGTTGAATCAGAAAACTGCACTTAGCTGAAATGAGCCAAATAGGCATGCACAGCACTGACACACACCTCAGACATCTAAGCCCCCTCAGTTCATCTCGTGGGTTACCAGTCACACCCATCCACCTCTGGTATTACAACTTTCTCTGAGATTTAAGGTAACTTTCCTTCCATCACTTCACAGTAATTCACCAGCTGCAATACTTGACACCCACTTCTACAAGTAAACTTCCAAAAGGCAGTATTTGTATTACAGTATTTACATTATTTGTTAGCCATTTTACATATGTAAAACTGTGCTCTCAGTTTTATTAGGTTCTTATCTTGGTTTCTAATTTGTTATCAATGAATTTTTTAATTGTTGTGGCCCAATTCTATTTTTCCCACAAGCTCTGTGGGTTATTACCTGATTTTAGTCAGCAATTGCATAATGCACTGACTTTCAAGAACTTATGTCCTGATATAGCACAACTGGCTATATATAAAGCAATTAGAAATATACTTTAAATAACACAATCGTAAGTATTGTTTATACTTATTACAATTTCCTCAAAAGAGTAAAACAAGGTTTAGATCAGCTAATATGGGGTTGGGGGGAAGCCTAGCGCAGAATCTAGCTCAAAATAGATGAGCAATAAATGCCAAGTTACTACATTTTCCCTTTCTTAAAGATTCTTAGTTCCAAAGCACTGATAACCAAAGGTGAAAAACAGGATACCATATTAACTGAAAGCCATTAACACAGGAGAAAATTTTTTTTCTTAAATCAGAACCACCACCATGTATGGAAGCACACAACCAACTCCAGGGACTTTTTTCCCCCAGGTCTATATTCTTAAAAGTAAACTTTCATTTCTCCTTTCACACACTATCAGATAAAACACCTCTTACAGATTACACACAGAAAGTTCAACTATCTCCTCTATAAAAAAAAAATCTTTAAGATTAAAATTATCAAACAAGATTGTAATTGTCTCAGGAGGTTTTAGGTGAAATTTCAAAGGATCTCAACTGAAAATGTGTTCATATTATTTTACTTATGAAAGAAAATCTCAATGGAATACAGCATATAAGGTAACAAAAACACTAACATCACCATCAGTTATTTCTATATTTCAATTTATATTTTACTTTTAAATAGCCAAAAAAATTGCTTTTATTAATCTATAATGGATTAATTCTATAATAATGGAATTATTTTAGTTTCAAATTAAGTAGTAAAAATACAATTCATACCTTACCCACGGACAGGGGTGGGGGAATCACATACAACACATCAAACTAGTTTTGTTTTGTTTTTTAAGTTACAACTTTAATACAAGTTTGTACAGCATGCATCTTAAAACAGCTTAAATGTAAATGCACTGCTGACATTCCAGGGAAATTCCCTGAAGTCAAGAATAAGGTTTTCCTTCCCTCCATATTCTACTATATACACTAAGGACCATCACTTTTGAATCTCCACTTGTTCTTCTTACCATCAACACCAGCAACTGACATTATTTCTGAGATCATTTTTCACTAAAAATCTTAAGTTTTTCTCTTTTCAGTAGGGCTATTGCCTACTAACAGACAGCAGAGTTGTATTAACATTTAGATGTGAATGCTGACAGTTGGCTAGGCTCACTGATTAAACGGCTTGCTCTGCCACACCAGCTTGCCAGCAAGCCTTTCTCAAACTCCAAGAATTCAATTTGATTTTTAAGTTTTCTAAAAAACACCTACAAAGCAACTCTACATTACAAATGTTCTCCCTTCTAACATTTTATATTCCTGTCTCATAATATCATATACACTGGTCCTCACCCCTGACTTTATCAGAATCAGTTTTAGAGCTTTATGAAACTACAGATGACTCACCCAACAGGGTCCACATGATAAACATCCTCATTTAATCCAGGTACCATTTTCCCTCCAATGCTAACGTAACCAAAAAAGAAACAATAAAAATTTTCTCTTGTGCTTTTGTGATGGGAGAAAGGCCATGTAAACAAACCTAATACTATGATTCATTCATAAATACAACTTCCAAGGCTTTACCAAGTAATACAGGTTCTGCCTGATATCCTACAATTACCTCATATAATACTCTATTCTACAATGCCAAGGCCCAGGTTAACTCCCTTCTCCAAAAACCTTTACGCAAGCACAAAATCCAAAGATAAAGATTTCTCTCTCTTGCCCTGTAGTCACTGTCTTCACGCTCACTTCATGCAAAAATATGTACTGATTAACAAAGTCCCTATTCTCATAAAACCTACATCTTAATTATAGAAGACATGTGATAAATTTCTTGTATATATATATATGTGTGTATACACACACACACACACACACATATCAGATATGTCAAATAATGATAAGGAGAAAAATACAGCAAGGAAGAAAATACACAGATGAGTTGAAGAGGGCTTTTGGTCAAGGAAGGCCGCAATATAACATTTAGAGAATATCTGAGCAGAATTCTATCAATAAAAGAAATAAGAGAAGAAATGAGCCATGCAGGTATATGGAGGACAAAATTCTGAACAAACAGCCTCTGTATATGATCCCTTCTATAACCTAGCTTTTTATGTCCAAAAGCACTTTTATGAACAAAGAAAATAAATTTGAATCAATGCTTTCTAAGAAATGCATTATCAGAAGCAGAAATATTCAAGGAAACAAGAATGCACACTAAACAAAGAGATCCCTTCTGTTAAAGCCAGTTGGCCAATAGCTTTCCTGTCCATCAATCAAACAGAGCACCCATGTCTGCCTCTGTGGAAACTGCTTTTAACCAGTCTTCAAAGTTAACAGTTGGAATGGCAACTCTTTATCATCAAATAACTTAGTTTGTATAATCCCCAGTAAAGGTTCAAGACTGTAAGGCTTTGAAATACTCACAGAATCGAACATTAAATTCAGGTTCCTATTAGCTTTTGTCTGCTTTTCTACACATATAGTGTTGTCTATTACAATCGAAAACTAAAATGTAGTCATTCATTTTTTTTAAAACCCGAATACTCTATTCCCCAAATATCTGCACAAACAAGTATTATAATCTACTCTCTTAACCCAAAAGCATCATTTCTTAAATACTTCATGTTTCTAAAACAATAAAGCATTTAAAAATATATATGCTTTGTCAATTCACATAAAGACATATACTTATGTGTGTGTTCACCCTACACCCATTCCAGTAAGAATTTAGGATAGTTAAAAGAAAACAAATTAGTGAATTTGCAACATTATCAGTTTTTTCTTCTCGTAAGACTTTTTAGACTTTTTATTAAAAGCATTAAAAAAAAACAAAAAACTTTAAAAGTATGTTGTGCCTTTTAAGAATATAGTGTTTATTAAGAATATAGTTATGCAAAACTGCATTTCATTTCCTAATTCACCTTTAAACAAATTCATTCTAGTTCAAACGTTTGATTACCTACTGTATACAGAAGAAAGGGGACTTCAGAACAGCTAAAACTTTGTATTAATTTTTTGTTTTCATTATATTCTAAACATATACAGTACAGGCAAAGTATATTAAAGCAAATTTCAAGGTTACTATCCACACTCAGTTGCCAAACTATTATTGTCACACAGAAATTAAAGTCAGTTGACCTTCCCATGTGCATATGGAAATCTCCTTGTTAACAATTCCTAATTTTAATTTAGTTCATGTGCAACTCAATCCAACCTACATATCATTAACTGTAGAAACAGCACTTTTCCCAAAAGCAATAACTAAAATGAAATAATTTACCTACAATATTTTAGGTACCCACAACATGTGTAGCCACCAACAATTATTAAAACTCCTTTTAACTAATAAAGAACTAGATGGGTGTAGTATAAGTGCCCTGAAAAAAGTTTCATTCCTTACACTAGCTGTTAACTTTAATCTTAGTGTGTTCCTTAATAAACATGTCCCTATCTTGAAATGCTTTGAGACTAGAGAAGGATTCTACAAGTGCACTCACTGTTCACTGTGGCTATGTGAATTTAAATTAATTAAAATTAATAACTCAGTTCCTCAACC
>NW_011495070.1:6867547-6879611 GCF_000754665.1 Bison bison bison | reverse complement strand
ATTTCAAGTGTACACCAGCCACAAATGGTTAATGGCTATGATAATGGACAGAACAGATACAGAACATTTCTATCATCACAGGGAAGTTCCAGTGCACAATACAAAGAGTAAGCTTCCAATAAATTGCAAATATTATCACCATGCTATGCTAACTTCTCTTACCACTTTTCTAGGAAAGAAAAATTTTATCCATTAGACTTTTAACTAAAGACATAAATCATTCAGGCTATAGTCCAAAAATAGATTAATGCTGTACATATTTTAAGTACTTCGAACTTAAGATTTTTTTTTTCTTACAGTTCACACTAACATCTAAAGAGAAGAGAAAATAAAGCAAAGGCACTAACAGTCAACAAACTAGCTTCACTGCAAGGTATTAGGGTATGTCCAACTACTTTTCCAAGTGGGCTAAAATCTAAAAAGGTGTGGATTTCACTCTACCCTGGCAATCTCATTATTCCTACACTTAAGCTATATCCCAAGAAAGTCGTGTAAAGATCTGGTTATGCCCCTCAAACTATTTAGATAAACAAATAGCATCATGAGTAGGCAAATACACATTTTCTAATAACTCAGTTTTCCAAAGTGTTAAAATGGTATGTAATTACAACAACAACAAAACACCTCTGGCAAACACAAATAACTGTTCTTTAAACTCCCACATAATATCACGTTAAATTCATCACCTGTTTCTTCTGTAGACAAATTAAGACATATTTTGCAGACATTTTGACCAACTCATGGCAGGGCTTTAGCATTTCAGAACACAGCAGAGTAAAATGGGGGGAAAAGATGGGCCAAATATGCAACAAAATTGAATCTCAGATACCAACTAGACTAGAACAAGCCAGGAAAATCCACTACAGAAATTCTGAAATTTTTTTACACACCAACGTGTAAACCAGGTTTCTTTTGAAAAATTAAGTCAAAACATACTTCATTATTTTGAAATCAGTGTTTCAAATTTTTAAAAAATACAAACTAATTTCATTCTTATACAACTTTACTACGAACAAGCAGGATACAACTAACAAAGCACTAGCTGAGAAACTGAATGCTAATGGAAGGATTTAACAGTTACTAACCCTGCAACACTTGATTACAAGGTATGCAAACTTTTGGGGGGAGGGGGGCAGGCGTTGAAATCAAAAGCAGTAACTACTACAAGTACTGAAGAAGCAGAAACAACTTAGTAAGAGCAAATACTAACCACACTTCGGTTAGTGATATTTTCATTTTTAATGTAAGAAAACAATAAGGAAATTATATTCCGTTTCATTTAATGATTTTTACACTTCCTCTGCATACACTTTATAACAAGAAGCCCTTTAGCACCTTGCTTTTAGCAATGAATTTAAGGGACTTCCTCCACTATCACCAAATAATTTTTTTTTTAAGTTTAAGATGTTTAATCAAAAACTGTTATGCTATGAACTGTAAAGAAAACTGTGGTACATCCACATCGTAGAATTCTACTCAGCAATTAAAAAGAACAAACTATTGATACACTCAACAATCTGGATGAATCTCAAGGGAATCTGGTTACTTACACACACACACACAAAAAGCTAATCCTAAAAAGTCATGTACAGTATGACTCTTTTCAGTAAACATTCTTCAAATGACCAAATTATAAAAACAGAAAACAGATTAGTGGTGGTTGCCAGTCTCAGGTTAGAGGAGATGGGAGGAACAGGAGAGAGTGCAGTTCTGAAACGGCAACAGAGGGATCCTTGTGCTCGTGGAACTGTTCTGTATGTTGACTGTAATGATGGTTATGTAATCTACACGTGTGGCAACACTGCAAAGAACTAAATATACACACAAATTAGTACAAGTAAAATGGAGAAACCTGAATAAGACTGGCAGATTGTATCAACGTTATGATATTGAACTATGGCTTTGCAAAGCATTAGCAGTGGGGAAACTGGATAAAGGGTACAAGGTAATCTATTATTTTTTTAAATTATGTGCAACTCTACAGTCAAGCTCAAACTAAGTTTTTTTTTTAAGTGCTGCCCTAACAATTAGGAAAATTTAATAAACTGGATATTAGACAATATCAGGGAGTGATTATTAATATTATTATGGTTATACAAAATGATATCCTTACTCTAAGAGGATGCTTTGCTGAAGCATGTAGGGATGAAGATCAGACCAGCAATTTCCTTTTAACTCTTGTATATGTGTGAGGACAGAGAAAAAGCAAATCTGGCAAAATGTTAAATGTTTACAGAATTTACAAGGGCTCCTTGTACTCCTCTCAACTTTTCAGCTTGAATTTTTTAAAAGTAGAATTGGGGAGGAAGATTAACGACAAACTACTATCCTAAAACTATGTTACAGTCGAACCTACACACCAATTACTCCTTTAAAATATATAAAAATAAACTTCTGGTGAAATAGTGGTACAGTCCTACATACACTCCATTAGTCTAAAAACAAAAAAATTGGCATAAGGTAACTAAGAGTTACACCGTATTGGATGTGACTTTCTTACATGCGTTTCCATACTTAATGACTAAATCTATAGGCATATGGATGTTTCTGTAAAACCAAAGTTAGTTCAACATGGGTCTAGAAAACCCGGGTCCTTGGAGTCGTTATACTTTTCAAACAAACGAAATACACTTAAATTGCAAAAGGAAAACACTAACACTTTCGTAACACATACTCCAAATTTTAAGACTTAAGTTTGGTTGTTGTTGCTCAGTCTCTAAGTCGTGTCCGACTATTTGCGACCCCATGGATTTCAGCCTGACAGGCTGCAGTTTGGCAGTTTGGTAAACGTAGTTAATTCTTTCAAAGAAATGTCTGCATGAAAGCGGCAACCCACTCAGCCAAACAAAAGCGTGCTACAGAGTGTTAATTATAGCACCTAAGCTACAAGACATTCTACAACGTAAACAGTCGCTCCAAACATCATCTTATTAATGTATTAAAAAAAAAAAAAACAATGCAAACTGCACATATCTGAAATGCAGGAAATTATCGAGCCTAAGCTACCGTCAAAAAGATCCATTTCAAAAGTTCTTATATTCTCTTTTCTCTGCTAATTTCTTGCATCCGTGAAGTTAACACACTTCAGTCTATAAGAAACCCTTGTCTAGAACTTCTCAACTAAAAGCTTGAGTGAAGTTAACACACTTCAGTCTATAAGAAACCCTTGTCCAGAACTTCTCAACTAAAAGCTCTCAACTTTTCACTTCCTACTGGACCGCCCCCTCGCAATGGGCCCCACCTCCAAGGAGGGTGATGAGGTGGGGCTGTTTCCCGCTCGGAAACTAAGAAATAAATGTCTCTTCCCTACTCCAGAAGGAGGGAACGAGAGAGGCTAAGAAGCTGGAGACGCAAGCATCCCTACTGACTACCAGGGTAGTCGTTTAGAAAGCTTCCTCTCCCCTTCTGAACGCCTTTCTTCCTTCCCTCCTCCCAGGTCAATCAGTGACCCCGAGTCGGGCGGGGACAGGTGAATCCCAAGAGGAGAGTAAGAGGGAGGGACGGACCATGGAGGGAGAGCCGCGCTTGGGCAATGAATGAGCGGTGCGGCATCCGCACCACCTGTTCCTTCCAAGGGTGCCACCCTGGCCTGCCGGCAGCGTTCCCACACCAGCCGGGCCGCCGCTCCTGCCCCTGTCGCCCGGCTCCCTGCTGAAAGCAGGCCTCTCCTCCCTTCGCTCAGGACGAATGAGAACCGGTCGTCTAGAAGCTGGGAGCAAGGGGCCTACTCCGGAACCACGGCCTTCGGAGCGTGGGGACGGGGAGGAGGAAACCTGTGGTCCCGGGCGCGCGGGCCGTAGAGGGAACCTCAAGGAAGGGACGAAGGAGTGCATTCAGCCTGACTAGGAGTACGAAGGCGGGGTCCCGGGCGGTGGCCCGGTGCCCGGTGGGCCGAGGTTAGGGGTGACAGGCCCGTGTACCGGCTAAATCCTCCTCGCTGCCTGCCCGGAGCCTCACACTTACCAGGATCCGCTTGAAGAGAGCGTTCTCCTTGGGCGGGAGGCTCACGGCCGGCATCGTTCCGGCTCCTCCCGCTGCTCCCGCCACCGCCCGGCTCGGTCAGCCTGTTTGTCCGGCCGCCGCCGCCGCCGTCGTCCCGGCTGCTTCAGCCTTGATTGCCCGGATCCACCGCCGCCACCAGGCTTCAGGTGTCACCGCGTCGCCCAACCCCGACACCCCCTTCCCCTCGTAGTCTTTTTTTCCTTTCTCACTTAACACTGCCGCCGCCTCCCCCCCCCCAACGGGTCTCCGTCGGCGGTTCACGTGGTAACTGAACAGACCGACAGAGGCAGCCAAAATGGCGGACGCCGAGGGCTTTCCCACCCGGGTCACACCTACTAGCGCGCAGGCGCGATGACCTCCTTTCCCCACCTCCTCTGTCCCGGAGCTTGCTGGGAAACCTGGAGGCCGTCGGCCCGCGGAGGCCTTAAGGGTATCGACAGGCCCCGCCCATCCTTTCGGTTTCTTGTCCTGGAGGCGCTGGGGAAGCTTGGGGAAAGTGACCGGCTGCGGTTCCGACCGCCTCAGCATCGCGTCTCCACTGCTAATGGCTAGATTGGCCTTTCATTCATTGGGTAGGCTCTCCCAATGTGTATAATCAGAGTTTGAGCCTGAAGTGCTAAAATGCGGGTGTTCAAGAAGCGCTGTGTTTGATCGTGGACAAAGTGCCTGGTTGAGCAGCAGAGGTGGAGACTTGTAAACTGATACAGAGAGGATGGAGCTTAATGGAGTCTGAAAAGCGTGAAAAAGTTAACCAATTAAATGGGCCTGGCTGGGATATCCAGGATCTACTTTGTTACTTTAAGAGGACCCTGGAAAGGTAGTCAGCCAGATCATATTTGCACTGCCAAAGAAACGTCTGAAGGTTAAACTGTGTGTTTCATTTTATCAGCGAGTTCATGCAATGCAGTGTTGGGTCACCTTGGGGTAGTGAAGAATTCAAGGTCACTGAATCCCTTGGAGCTGGCTTCAAGCAAGTGCTTAATACTCTGACTGCCCGTCACTAGAAATCCTTAAATCTTAGGAAGACGAAAAGTATCTGGCAAGGATACTAGAGAACTGCTGCAGTAAGCAAGGTCAGACTGGATACCGAATAGAACCTCTTCGAAGTCATTTCACTAAAAATCGACAGTGAAGCTATTTTAAAAGTGGCATTCTATCAATGACTACAAATTTTCACATCATGTGAACAATTTATATCCTTGATTGCTCTTGATTATCTCTCTCCAGATCCTGAATTCCATCAGTAGTAGCATTTTTTACATCGAGTCGTTAAATAATACTTCCAGTAGCTTTGATCTTTTAATCATAGTTACACAGATATTTTGCTGGTTTTGTCTTGCTCTTTAATGCACCATGGAAGGTGTGAGTTGAGTAAGATGTTTTCCTGTGGAAAAATCTGGGACTAATACTTGGGTTTTCTGGCTGTTATCTTGAATGCCCTCTCCTTTTGCCTGGGTCACCAGTAAGATCGTTGCAGTCAAATCCCAGAATTACTTCCAATTCTGTGATCTCTTTAAAAGTTCCATTAAGAAAATCTGGGTATAAGAAACAGTGTTTGGGTTTTGAAATATGACCAGTTTTTTAACTTTAATTTTAAAAGAAAAAAAAAAAAACTAAGAACTAATTTAAAATTCATAAAATACAGTTGTTATTTAGTGATAACCTTCAAACTTCACACCCCTCCTCCACAGGTTTTTCAACTATCTGAACTATTAAAAAGTAGAAAAATTGTGTAACTCAAGGTGATAATTTTAGCTTAGCTTCTCACTTGAGTTTCCAAATCTCTAGCTTCATATCTGAAAGTACTTTTAGCAATATTATTTGCTATATTTTTCTAAATTTCTCCTGTAAATAATATTCTGTTTTCACCATGGGGGAAGAAAATTTCTGATCTTTGAAACAAACAGTAGTTTCCACCAGAAGCTGAGTAACTGAATAGATGAGCCAGCAATATAGTTTGGCAAATATGTTCCTTTTGGCTGATGACAAATAACAATATTTAAGACTCAGTGAATACTACTCTGATTCAACATTTATGTGAGTTACATCCTAGTTCAAATGCACCTACTGATAGTTGGACCACACAGTTCGTGATTTGATAGCCTGAACTCAAGAAAATGTCTACTCTGATAGATCACCGCTATTTGACAAATAGAAATCCCATTTAACAGGTTATACTCTGCATGACAGCTATGTAGGGAGTTAACACATCCAAGGCTAGATGTGAGGTGGTGACGATGATGATAATGGTTAGTTCATTCATCTTACCCCATGTATTTGCATATCACTTTTGTGATAAATCAACCAGAACCAGATGGCTCAGCGGTAAAGAATCTACCTGCAATGCCAGAGCTGCAGGTTTGATCTCGGGTGGGGAAGATCCCCAGGAAAAGGAAATGGCAGCCCACTCCAGTATTTTTGCCTGGGAAATCCCATGGAGAGAGGAGTCTGTTGGGCTCCTGTCCATAGGGTTGCAAAAGAGTCGGACACAACTTAGCGACTAAACAACAACCATAAATATATAACTTTGCAAACCTTAATTCTACAAAAGGGAAATGTAGAGTGAAATTCCTCTGTCTTCATATATGTAAGATGTTCTCTATTGACACTTTTAGATCTTTACATATTTAAATTTTATAGAAGGAAACAAAAGAAATCTATGTATTTGCCACTCAACGTTTACAAAATATTAACATTCTGTGATTGCTTCTTTCTTTTAAATAAAAGCTTTCAGATACTTCCATCCCTGTCTAGATTCTGAATTTGGTGTATAGTACTCTCATGCTTCATAAATCAATAAACAGTTGTTCGGTCACTAAGTCATGTCTGACTCTTTACAACCCCATGGACTACAGCACGCCAGGGTTCCCTGTTCTTCACTGTCTCCCAGAGTTGGTCAAATTTATGTCCGTAGAGTCAGTGATGCTATCTAACCATCTCATCCTCTGTCGCCCCTTTCTCCTTTTGCCTTCCATCTTTCCCAGGATCAGAGTCTTTTCTTTCACATCAGGGGCCAAAGTATTGGAGCTCCAGCTTCAGGATCAGTCCTTCCAGTGATGACTGCTCAGGGTTGATTTCCTTTAGGATTGACTGGTTTGATCTCCTTGCTGTCCAGTTCAGTTCAGTCATGCCCAACTCTTTGCGACCCCATGGATTACAGCACTCTAGGCCTCCCTGTCCATCACCAACTCCCGGAGTTCACTCAAATGCATGTCCGTTGAGTTGGTGATGCCATCCAACCATCTCATCCTCTGTCATCTTCTCCTCCTGCCTTTAATCTTTCCCAGCATCAGTCTTTTCCAATGAGTCAGTTCTTCGCATCAGGTGGCTAAAGGATTGAAGCTTCAGCATCAGTCCCTCCAATAAATATTCAGGACTGATTTCCTTTAGGATTGACTGGTTGGATCTCCTTGCAGTCAAAGGGACTCTCAAGAGTCTCCTCCAACACCACAGTTCAAAAGCATCAATTCTTCGGTGCTCTGCTTTCATCGTAGTCCAACTCTCACGTACATGACTACTGGAAAAACCTTAGCTTTGACTAGACAAACCTTTGTTGGCAAAGTAACGTCTCTGCTTTTTAACATGCTCTCTAGGTTGGTCATAACTTTTCTTCCAAAGAGCAGGTGTCTTTTCTTTTTTGTGTGTGTCTTTTAATTTCATAGCTGCAATCACCATCTGCAGTGATTTTGGAGCCCAAAAAAATAAAGTCTGTCACTGTCTCCATTGTCTCCCCATCTATTTGCCATGAAGTGATGGGATCAGATGCCATGATTTTAGTTTGCTGAATGCTGAGTTTTAAGCCAACTTTTTCACTCTCCTCTTTCACCTTCATCAAGAGGCTCTTTAGCTCCTCTTTACTTTCTGGTATAAGGATAGTGTCATCTTCATATATGAGGTTATTAATATTTCTCCCTGCAATCTTGATTCCAGCTTGAGCTTCATCCAGCCCAGCATTTCGCACGATGTATTCTGCAAAGTTAAATAAACAGAGTGACAATATATATACAGCCTTGTTGTACTTGTCAGTAAACATGTAGGAAGTAATTTTATTTTTCTATACTGTTTTCAGTTCTTGCTTTACTTTAACCCTCCCAGAAGATGTGAGTTGAGTGAAAAATCTGGGACTAAAAATTTGGTTTTCCAGCAACACAGATAGACCTGGAGATTATCAGACTAAGTGAAATAAGTCAGACAGAGAAAGACTAATATATGATATTGCTTATATACAGAATCAGATCAGTCAAAGAGTCGGACACGACTGAGCGACTGATCTGATCTGATATACATAATCTAAAAAGAAAAAAATACTAATGAATTTATTTACAAAACAGACCCACAGACTTAGAGAACGAAATTACAATTACAAGGGGGAAGTGAGAGGGGAAGGGATAGACTGGCAGTCTGGGACTGACATATGCATATTACTATATTTAAAATAGATAACCAACAAGGGCCTACTTTATAGCACAGGAAACTGCTAAATATTCTGTAACAACCCAAATGGGAAAAGAATTTGATAAACAATAGATACATATATATGTAAAAACAAAACAAAATCATGATTTTTTTTTTTTTTAGCTGCTAACTCTAATCCTTTGCCTGGGTCATAAATAAGGTGTTAGCATTCAAATTCTGGAGATGCTTAAATGAATGTCATGTAGCAGCTTCTACCAAAATATAGCTATTAGCTCCTGGATGGAATTGCTTCATCAGGATTCTTTTCAAGATGGAGTTTCACCTACAGCTGCCTACTCCAAGTGTAGGGTTCCATCAGCTCTAACACACTGAGAGAAATGTGCTTATACTTCATCACTTTCCCAAAATATACACTAGTAAAAGGATACAGGGGCAAAAGAAGAAAACGGCCTTTTTCCAATAGCAGTAGTGAAATTTAGTAATTTGCCTAATGGGTGTGTGTGTGTGTGTGTGCGCGCGAGTGTGTGCGCGCGCTAAGTCGCTCAGTCATGGCTCTTTAAGCTCTGACTAAATGTGGCTTCTGTTCCAACTTGTTGGAGTCTAGCAAAAGCTGTGTCAGGAGAAGCTTCCAAGGGATGGTGTAGAAAGGATATACAACTGACAGGTTGCTGAGTGGACAAGAAGCCAACAAGTTGAGAACCAACAACTGACTCAGCATGTTAGTTGGGTACTTTGCTTACTTGAGCATGAGCCCAGGAGGCTCAAACTAGGGTACAAACTATAAAGTGACCTGCAGTGTAGCGATCTCTGTAGCCACCAGTTAAATGTAAAAATGAACCAAACATCAAACAACTATTTTACTCTTCAGTCAATAATTTTTGGTTAAAAAATTTTTCAATAACATTGCTAAAAAATACATAGAAGGAAAAAGAAATTTGCTAACATTTATTTTGTCTTTAACATGAACCTACATGACATTATGTTTAAAAGATTAAAGTATTAAAATTTATTATTTATTTAGTTAGTTCGGTCACTCAGTTGTGTCTGACTCTTTGCAGCCCCATGGACTGCAGCATGCCAGGCTTCCCTGTCCATCACCAACTCCCAGAGCTTGCTCAAACTCATGTCCATTAAGACAGTGATGCCATACAACCTTCTCATCCTCTGTCGTCCCCTTCTCCTCCCGCCTTCAATCTCTCCCAGCATCAGGGTCTTTTCCAATGAGTCAGTTCTTCACATCAGGTGGCTAAAGGATTGAAGCTTCAGCTTCAGCATCAGTCCCTCCAATAAATATTCAGGACTGATTTCCTTTAGGATTGACTGGTTGGATCTCCTTACTGTCCAAGGGACTCTCAAGTCTTCTCCAACACCGCAGTTCAAAACCATCGATTCTTCGGCGCTCAGCCCTCTGTATAGTCCAACTCTCACATCCATACATGACCACAGGAAAAACCATAGTTTTGACTAGCCGGACCTTTGTTGACAAAGTAACGTCTCTGCTTTTTAATATACTGTCTAGATTTGTCACAGCTTTTTGTCCCAGGAGTAAGCGTCTTTTAAATTCATGGCTGCAGTCACCATCTGCAGTGATTCTGGAGCCTAAGAAAATAAAGTCTGTCATTCTTTCCATTGTTTCCCCATCTATTTGCCATGAAGTGATGGGATGCCCTGATCTTAGTTTTTTGAATGTTGAGTTTTAGCCAGCTTTTTCACTCTCCTCTTTCACTTTCAAGAGGCTCTTCAGTTTCTCTTCGCTTTCCGCCATAAGGGTGGTGTCATCTGCATATCTGCCGTTGTTGGTATTTCTCCGGGAAATCGTGATTCCTGCTTGTGCTTCATTCAGCCCGGCATTTCTCTGCATATGTACTCTGCAGATCAGTTAAATTTTCCACAGTTTGTTGTGATCTACACAGTCAAAGGCTTTGGCATAGTCAATAAAGCAAAAGTAGATGTTTCTCTGGAACTCTTGGTTTTTCTATGATCCAATGGATGTTAGCAATTTAATCTCTGGTTTCTCTGCCTTTTCTAACTCTTCTTCTGCCTTTTCTAAATTATTTCTTTTACCTGTACATATTTTTACATGGTCTTCAAACATCAGTTTGAATTGAGAACTAAATGCATTAAAAATTTTGGTTCAAATGTAAAAGACAAAACCTATTGGTCAGTATACTAGGTATCAAAGAAAATGAAGTCACTCAGTTGTGTCTGACTCTTTGCAACCCCATGGACTGTAGGCCTTCCAGGCTCCTCCATCCATGGGATTTTCCAGACAAGAATACTGGAGTGGGTCGCCATAAGAGATCAGCAAAAGCAAGTTGTTTACAACTCCCAGGTATGTTGTAAGCTTCCCAGGGACCTATAGCGTAGGTGTTCTGTTACAGATATAAAACTGAGGCATAGAGTTTAATCTGCTTCAAAATCATTTAGAATGACTCTTTGAACTTGGCTCTTTGAGCCTGCTCTGCAGCTCTTGGCCTCAGGGGACTGTTTAAACCTGTTAGGTAGGGTGAGGAGGATAGATCTGGAGCCTAAAAACCTCAGTCTAAGAGTCCCTGTTTCCCCGAAAGTATGATCTTGAACTGATTAGGGCACTTCTAAACTATTAGGATTCTCTTTTCCTCACAGGGTTGTGAGGATTTACTATGCTACTGCATATAAACAAACTCTGGGAACTGTAAGAGGTCCTCTCAAATGTAAGGTATAATAATAGCTCAGGGCTTCCATGGTGGCTTAGAGGGTAAAGCGTCTGCCTGCAATGAGGGAGACCCAGGTTCAATCCCTGATCGGGAAGATCCCCTGGAGAAGGGATAGGCTACCCACTCCAGTACCCTTGCCTGGAAAATCCCATGGACGGAGGAGCCTGGGAGGCTGCAGTCCATAATAGGTCACCTTGGATAAATAGCTTGTCTTCTTTGAGCTTCATCTATAAATTGAGAATAACCACAGCGTGTTATGTGACTGCTGTGAAGGTGAAATGAGACCATGTATATGATCACATCAGATCAGATCAGATCAGTCGCTCAGTCGTGTCTGACTCTTTGCGACCCCATGAATCGCAGCACGCCAGGCCTCCCTGTCCATCACCAACTCCCAGAGTTCACTCAGACTCACATCCATCGAGTCAGTGACGCCATCCAGCCATCTCATCCTCTGTCGTCCCCTTTTCCTCCTGCCCCCAATCCCTCCCAGCATCAGAGTCTTTTCCAATGAGTCAACTCTTTGCATGAGGTGGTCAAAGTATTGGAGTTTCAGCTTTAGCATCATTCCTTCCAAAGAAATCCCAGGGCTGATCTCCTTCAGAATGTACTGGTTGGATCTCCTTGCAGTCCAAGGAACTGTCAACAGTCTTCTCCAGCACCACAGTTCAAAAGCATCAATTCTTCGGAGCTCAGCCTTCTTCACAGTCCAACTCTCACATCCATACATGACCACAGGAAAAACCATAGCCTTGACTAGACGAATCTTTGTTGGCAATGTCTCTGCTTTTGAATATGCTATCTAGGTTAGTCATAACTTTCCTTCCAAGGAGTAAGCGTCTTTTAATTTCATGGCTGCAGTCACCATCTGTAGTGATCTTGGAGCCCAGAAAAATAAAAGTCTGACACTGTTTCCCCATCTATTTCCCATGAAGTGATGGGACCGGATG
>NW_011495070.1:6866594-6867245 GCF_000754665.1 Bison bison bison | reverse complement strand
TCCTCTTCACTTTCTGTCATAAGGGTGGTGTCATCTGCATATCTGAGGTTATTGATATTTCTCCCGGCAATCTTGATTCCAGCTTGTGTTTCTTCCAGTCCAGCGTTTCTCATGATGTACTCTGCATATAAGTTAAATAAACAGGGTGACAATATACAGCCTTGATGTACTCCTTTTCCTATTTGGAACCAGTCTGTTGTTCCATGTCCAGTTCTAACTGTTGCTTCCTGACCTGCACATAGGTTTCTCAAGAGGCAGGTCAGGTGGTCTGGTATTCCCATCTCTTTCAGAATTTTCCACAGTTTATTGTGATCCACACAGTCAAAGGCTTTGGCATAGTCAATAAAGCAGAAATAGATGTTTTTCTGGAGCTCTCTTGCTTTTTCCATGATCCAGCAGATGTTGGCAATTTGATCTCTGGTTCCTCTGCCTTTTCTAAATCCAGCTTGCACATCAGGAAGTTCACGGTTCACATATTGCTGAAGCCTGGCTTGGAGAATTTTGAGCATTACTTTCCTAGCGTGTGAGATGAGTGCAATTGTGCGGTAGTTTGAGTATCTTTGCTTCTGTTAGGGCCATACCATTTCTGTCCTTTATTGAGCCCATCTTTGCATGAAATGTTCCCTTGATATCTCTAATTTTCTTGAAGAG
>NW_011495070.1:6865321-6866494 GCF_000754665.1 Bison bison bison | reverse complement strand
TTGTACAGTTCTGTGTATTCTTGCCACTTCTTCTTAATATCTTCTGCTTCTGTTAGGGCCATACCATTTCTGTCCTTTATTGAGCCCATCTTTGCATGAAATGTTCCCTTGATATCTCTGATTTTCTTGAAGAGATCTCTAGTCTTTCCCATTCTGTTGTTTTCCTCTATATCTTTGCATTGATCGCTGAAGAAGGCTTTCTTATCTCATCTTGCTATTCTTTGAAACTCTGCATTCAGGTGTTTATATCTTTCCTTTTCTCCTTTGCTTTTCGCTTCTCTTCTTTTCATAGCTATTTGTAAGGCCTCCCCAGACAGCCATTTTGCTTTTTTGCATTTTTTTTCCATGGGGATGGTCTTGATCCCTGTCTCCTGTACAATGTCACAGACCTCATTCCATAGTTCATCAGGCACTCTATCTATCAGATCTAGGCCCTTAAATCTATTTCTCACTTCCACTGTATAATCATAAGGGATTTGATTTAGGTCATACCTGAATTGCTATTGCTATTGCTAAGTCACTTCAGTCGTGTCCGACTCTGTGTGATCTCATGGACGGCAGCCCACCAGGCTTCCCCATCCCTGGGATTCTCCCGGCAAGAACACTGGAGTGGGTTGCCATTTCCTTCTCCAATGCACGAAAGTGAAAAGTGAAAGTGAAGTCGCTCAGTCATGTTCGACCCTCAGCGACCCCATGGACTGCAGCCTTCCAGGCTCCTCCATCCATGGGATTTTCCAGGCAAGAGTACTGGAGTGGGGTGCCACATACCTGAATGGTCTAGTGGTTTTCCCTACTTTCTTCAATTTCAATCTGAATTTGGCAATAAGGAGTTCATGGTCTGAGCCACAGTCAGCTCCTGGTCTTGTTTTTGCTGACTGTATAGAGCTTCTCCATCTTTGGCTGCAAAGAATATATATAATCAATCTGATTTCGGTGTTGACCATTTGGTGATGTCCATGTATAGAGTCTTCTCTTGTGTTGTTGGAAGAGGGTGTTTGTTATGACCAATGCATTTTCTTGGCAAAACTCTGTTAGTCTTTGCCCTGCTTCATTCCGTATTCCAAGGCCAAATTTGCCTGTTACTCCAGGTGTTTCTTGACTTCATACTTTTGCATTCCAGTCCCCTATAATGAAAACATCTTTTTTGGGTGTTAGTTCTAAAAGGTCTTGTAG
>NW_011495070.1:6864227-6865221 GCF_000754665.1 Bison bison bison | reverse complement strand
TTGGGGCATAAACTTGGATTACTGTGATATTGAATGGGTTGCCTTGGAAATGAACAGAGATCATTCTGTCATTTTTGAGATTGCATCCAAGTACTGCATTTTGGACTCTTTTGTTGACCATGATGGCCACTCCATTTCTTCTGAGGGATTCCTGCCCACAGTAGTAGATATAATGGTCATCTGAGTTAAATTCACCCATTCCAGTCCATTTCAGTTCGCTGATTCCTAGAATGTCGACATTCACTCTTGCCATCTCTTGTTTGACCACTTCCAATTTGCCTTGATTCATGGACCTGACATTCCAGGTTCCTATGCAATATTGCTCTTTACATCATTGGACCTTGCTTCTATCACCAGTCACACCCACAGCTGGGTGTTCTTTTTGCTTTGGCTCCATCCCTTCATTCTTTCTGGAGTTATTTCTCCACTGATCTCCAGTAGCATATTGGGCACCTACTGACCTGGGGAGTTTTTCTGTCAGTATCCTATCATTTTGCCTTTTCATACTGTTCATGATGCCTATAAATCATATGATGGATTAATGCACAGTTCCTGGAACACCAAAATCAATCAAACTGATTCAACACACCTTCATTTTCAGTTATCTGGTTCACATAGGAAGTGCAGTGAAGTTGCTCAGTCATGTCCGACTCTTTGCGACCCCATGGACTATACTCCTCCATCCATGGGATTTTCCAGGCAAGAGACTGGAGTGGGTTGCCATTGCCTTCTCCAGGAGATCTTCCCGACCCAGGGATCAAACCCAGGTCTCCTGCATTGTAGGCAGACGCTTTACCATCTGAGCTACCAGGGAACCTCACGTAGGAAGGTTTTGGTAAATCCCTAGGGTGGGGGTCTGAAATAAACTCTCAGAGGACAGAGAACTGGCTAAACTACCTTCTCCCCTATCCCCTCCTGCCTTGCAGTCATCCTCTTCCTAACCCCACTTCACAGAATGAGAACTGAGGACAAGGGTCTAAAGGTACCTGGCCTT
>NW_011495070.1:6853145-6864127 GCF_000754665.1 Bison bison bison | reverse complement strand
GGGAGCTGCGCGGCTGGAGGAGGCGGAGCCCAGGAAGCCAGGCAAGATGGCGCCGTCCGCGTTGTTGCGGCCATTCTGGAAGCTGCTGGCCCCGGCTAGGTTCCCGAGTGTCTGTAAGTGTCCTTCCTCGAGCAGGCCCGCCCGAGCTTTCAGCCTGCGGCTCCCAGGGTGAGCCCAGCCGTGCGAGGGCAGGAGGGGACTGCGCCCGGGCTTGTCCTGCAGTGACCTTCGCCGACCCTCGTCCCTGCCTCCACCCGCGATTCTCGGCTCCCAGTGTCCCCGACCTTACTGGGTCTGTGCGAATGGACTTAGAGTCCCTCCTCCTACAGACGGGGGAAAGGGGAACCCTTCCGTGGGCGCTTCCGAGTCGTCTGAGGGTTCGCAAAAGCCAATATAGAGGGTTTGAAGGCGTCCTGGACGACAGAGGCCACGGTCTGGCCCAGCCGGAGGCCCAGGGAGAGTCACTCGACCTCTCTGAACCTCTCCGTGGCTGTTTAAATGAGAAAGTAGAAGGGGGAATGAAATGCGATTATACGCATTTAAATGGCAGGTTTATTCGTACAAGGCGATAAGTTACAGATTTGGAGAGCCTTTCTGTCCCCTTTCAGCTTCATCTCGGTCAAAGTTCTACATTCAGGAACCGCCACATGGCAGTCCCAACTGGCTGAAAGTTGGCTTGACCTTGGGCACCTCCGTTTTTTTGTGGATCTATGTAAGTACTTACTCCCTTCAATCGTGCCAATCCAACCTATTTCTCCATGAGGGAAATCCTAAGGACTAAAAAATGTTACGATTTCAGAGGCAGGTACACACTACTATATTTAAAATAGGTAAGCAGCAAGAACCTACCCTATAGCACGGAGAACTCGGCTCAGTATTCTATAATAACATAAATAGGAAAAGAATTTGAAAAAGAATAGATACTTGTATAACTGAATCACTTTGCTGTACACCTGTAACACATCATTGTTAATCAAATATAAAACAAAAAAATTTTTAAGTGTAACCAGGATGAAACATGTCATTGTTCCTTTGCATGGTTTTGTGAATGGCAGTTTTACTACATATTATTTATCCTTTATTTCTTAATGAAGATGGAGACAGGTTGAGGTTTTATGAAGGCACTTTTTTCAGATGCCATAGGGTCGGATTGTAAGTGAAGAAGAAGGGGGCAACAGAGGATGAGATGATTGTATGGCACCACCAACTTAATGGATTTGAATTTGAGCAAACTCTGGAAGATAGTGAAGGACAGGGGAGCCTGGCATGCTGCAGTCCGTGGGTTCACAAAGAGTCAGACACGACCTAGCAACTGAACAACTAATACAAATTAAATCCCATTAAATTTGTTAGACATAAGATTTTAACAGTGTAAATACATTGTTGGAAATATACCTTTTTGTTTGAAGTGAAGTCGCTCAGTTGTGTCCGACTCTTTGGGACCCCACGGACTGTAGCCTACCATGCTCCTCCATCCATGGGATTTTCCAGGCAAGAGTTTTTGGAGTGGATTGCCACTTCCTTCTCTAGAGGACCTTCCCGACCCAGGGATTGAACCTGGGGCTCCTGCATTGTAGGCAGACGCTTTACTGTCTGAGCCACAAGGGAAGTACGTTTTGTTTACAGTATGCCAAATGATTTACCTATGAAAACTTAATAATCTTTTCCAAAGACAACACTATGTGGTAGCACTATTATTATTGACCTTTTATGGATGAAGAAAACACTTGGAGAAATTAATTTGCTGAACCCAGTTCTCTCTAACTACAGAGCTACACAGTAGACCACTGTGAAATTGTGTCTCTCTATAGATAAGTTTTTTAATAGTTGACTTAAAGTATTGATGCTCCGTTAGATTTAAATTTTTTGTTTTGTGGCTAATGGTTTTGAAATTTTCTCCACTGCTGCCCACCTTCAACTCCTAGACCTGTATTTGGGATTTTTTTTCATTAAAGTGATTCAGCTCTTTGACATAGAAAGGAGTAAAAGATACTGAAAGTCACTTACAATTTAATAATAGTAACTAATCCTTTTTTAATGGAGAAGGAAATGGCAACCCACTCCAGTTTTCTTGCCTAGGAAATGCCATGAACAGAGGAGCCTGGCTGGGCTACAGACCATGGGGTCAGACAAGACTTAGTGACTAAACAACAACAATCCTTTTTAAATAATGTTTACTATAATGTAATTTTGTATCTTCTTAAAGTTTTCCTAAAAAAGAAACATGTTGCTGAGAGCGCTGATTGGTAATGAATCGTTGCAACAAACATCACCCTGTATCAAGGCATTGTTCCAGTTGCATAATCCGTCAGACAGTTATTCTGAGAAAGTGGCTGCCCTCCATGACATCTAACTAACACGTATATAATTGGGGAGTGCAGGTTGGTCACTCACTCACAGTATGAAACTTCTAAGGTTAGAAGTATAATACACATCCACCAACCTCATTTAATAACCGAGTTCTGCTTTGTCATGTTGGTGTGGCCCCGCTGTGGTAAGGCATTCCAGTCCATTAATTACCCACTGAATGAAGTAATTTTTTTGCAGAAGTTGGATTTAAACTTTGGAGGGTTGCCTTCTCAAATTAGTATGTCAGATTGTGGTGAACAAGTATATATCATTCATTGTTTTGGGACTTTTTTTATCCCTTAACCTTTTATTTTTAACTAGAATAGTTGTAATTCTTTTAATGTGTCCTCATTTCTCTTGTGAAATATAAATATCAACTGTTGGTTTCCTTCTTTTAAGTTGCCAGGAAAATTACATTTCTGATTTTAACTGTTACCTACTTTTAGCTCATCAAACAACATAACGAAGATGTTTTAGAGTATAAAAGAAGAAATGGGTTGGAATAAACTTTTGAAATACTAAAACAGTAAGTATACAATTTTATAGGATGAACAGATGATGCAAGATAATTTGACCTCTTTAAATGTGTTTTGCTTGTTATTTTATCAGGTTTATACTTTTCAGCACCTATATTCCTGTCTTTGAAAAATTTATAAATTTTTAGTACCTGATTCAGATATCTCTTAGCATAGTCATTTTTAACCATTTTGCTTTGACTGCATTCAAAGGAAGTTGTGCTTAAGAGTAAAACCGAAATCATATTTTCTTAAATCTAATAGTGCTGTACACAGTGCCTTTCTAGCACTTAGGACAAGTTACCATTGCTTGTATACGACTTTCTTACTATGTCTTTGTCATATACCACACTTGAGTATAAAATTTGATGAAAACAGGGCATTCGATTGTTAAATTTTAACTGCATGATGATTTCTTTATGACTGTCACTACAGCTAATACCTAGTTGGACAATTCGTAATAAAACCTAGCTATGTATATGGATGCCATATTTCTAAAAAGCTTTTTAAAGAAATCCTGTATTGAGCCTTTTGTAAAAGGAAAAGGCACTCTTCTAAATCTCAGCTTTCATGGATTAGGTTGATTAAACTAGATAACTTAGATCTGCTGGATAATAAAATAGTAATCACTAATGTATTTATCACCTTGCTATTTCACTGCTTCAGTCAGCCAGTCAAGATAAATATGAAATAGGTATTTAAATTGAAACCAGATGCTTTTGCTACTCCTGTAGTTGGGATGAAAAAAAAGTTTTTTGCTAAAACTTAGATAAAAATGAGGAGTTGATATTTTTTGTGGATTTGGTTTTTAAACTTCCCCTGCTGCTATAAGATGAATTATTCAAAATGGTCTAATTTTAATATTATTTCTGCTGGTTAATGCTATAGCTTTCTTTTCTTTTTTTCATTATAGGTGTGTTCCGTAAAGTGATTATAGCAGTTCCTCTGGATTCACGAATCTGTTGAGTTGTAAACGTGAGAGAAAGAATTACATGTGAATATATGTCAAGTCAGCATTTGTGTTTTACATGATTAAATTAAAAATACTTCTGTATTCTTCAGATTATGTATATTGTGACAATGTATAGAATGTCAATTCTAAGGTAAATTATTAAAAGTATTTTAATGTCGAACATGCCATCTGATAATAGGGTCAATGATAATTAAGGACACATTGGTAAGAAAACTTAAGGATATAGATTTTAAAAAAGTCACTGCTGGAGGATTTACTCCTTATATCAACTTTTAATTTCTAATCAAAGCATTTATTCTTTAGTGATTAGGGTGGTAGAGCCACTCCTATTCTATTGTCTAAAATACAAAAGAACCCAAATATTGTTTTCTTCTAGAGGAGAAAGTGAAGGTGAATCCTCTCAAAAAGAGTTTCTTCTGACTCCAATTCCTTGAATTTGGATGATTTTTGTTTGGGTAACAGTTTTTACACCTATATGGCCATACAGAGTTTGTGGCCTCTTTTTGCTAACATGAATTTCATCCAGTGAATAGCAGACTAATTCAAAAAGTGAGGGAGCAGGGTTGATGGAAGTTAATAGACACAAATTAACAAACACCTCATTTATCCCTCATCAGAGCCCTTTCTTATGAATCAGTTAAAACTTCTTTATATGCCATTTCACTCCATTCTGATGTTAAATAGAAAGTTTCATTGGCTTTGTGTGTGTTTGGGGCTCTGGCCAGCACTTATTCTGGGAGATTGGTGGCTCAATGTCTTTGGAAGTTACTTCCAAACATAAATTCACAGTTAAAGTATTTCAGAAAAAGTATTTAATCCAAGTTCAGGGAAAGACCAAATATAATAGTAACTATTTGTCAGTTCAGAATTTTAACTGGTAGAAGTGGAAAGGACCTTAGGGGTCATATAGACCAATTTCATAATTTTACATGTGCAAAAACCAGAGGCCAGAAGTCATTTGCCCAGCATTAATGGAAAGTAGAATAATGGATCCTTAAAGATGACCATGTACTATTCCCTGGAGTTTGTGAATATGTTAGGTTATATGGCAAAAGGGAATTAAAGTGGCATATGGAATTAAATTTGCTAATCAGACATACAGATAGATTATCCTGGATTATCTGGCTGGACCCCATGTAATCACAAGGGTCCTTATAAGTGGAAGAGGGAGGCACCAGAGTGTGTCAGAGTAATGTGATTGGAGAAGGATTCAAGTCAGCTGTGGCTAGCTTTGAAAAGGGAAGAGAGCCAAGGAATGGAGAAGGCAAAGAACTCCCCTGGAGCCTCCAGAAAGGAACTCAGCCTTGCTAACACCTTGATTTTAGCCCAGTGAGACCCATGTTGGATTTCTCACCTACAGAAATAGAAGATGATACATTTTTGTTGTTTTAAACCACTAAGCTTGTTAACAGCAGCAGTAGGAAACTATTATTGTCACACAGTATTGGACCAAGAAGTCGGTACCAACTCCCAATTCAAAGAACTTTAAAAGAAACACTTAAAATTCACATCCCTAAAGGAAACAAAACTCTGACACTTTAAATTCTGGAAGCTGATGGCCTCAGTTGAAAATAAAATACAGCTGTAATAAGCAGAATCTACTATATGTCAGGCCTTGAAAATATTGCTACCCTGTGTGGGCTTTGATCTTGATTGTGCCAGTGTAACCACATGGAGAGTCATCATGGAGACTGCGGCTGTCCAAAAGAAGCTTCTGCAGCAATGGAAGTGTTCTGTCTGTGCTACCCAGTGCAGTAGCCCCTACTTCCATGTGATACTGAGTGTTTATTTCATTTTAATTCTTTTAAATAGCCACACGGGGCTGGTGGCTGGAGTATTGGACGGTAGAGGTGTGGATTCTGAGTAACATGTCCTAGAGTTGTGCCACATAGTTAAGAGGCTACAGAATGACTCTAAGACCCCCTTAACAGGCATGCCCCTGTGCCCAGGAATAATTGAGGCCTGGAACTCAAATGTCATCCAGACTTTTGGTGTTGGCTCTGCTCTCTGTATATCTGCTTTATTGCCTTTGCACACAGACCGTCTCTTCCCCAATTCACATTCTAAAGAGAAGGCCACAGTCAGTAGCCCCTGGGTTTACACCTCAGTTTAAGAGAGAAGCTGAACTGAACAAGAATCGTTTTGATACTAAATACCTAAGAGAAACTTGGCCAAATGACAGTTCCTTTAGCAATAACATAAAAGAGCTTCCATAAAAAAGAAGATGCAGGCAAAATCATATGTCCAATGCTGTCAAGTTTTTAGAGTCAGAATCAGACCTTTTTTTTTTTTTTCCAGATTTAGTATCTGTGAGATAGTCATTTAAATTATTTTCTTAAGTTGCAATAGAAAAAAAGCTTTATGAGCTTAGTTTTAAGACGTTGTGGGTTATGTTTTGGCCGCAAAAAGCTAAGTGAAGTCCTGACCCCCAGTATCTCAGAATGCTACCTTGTTTGGACATAGAGATGTGCAGATGAGTGTACTGGAGTAGCCTGTGTGCTTAGTTGTATCCACCAGGCTCCTCTGTCCATGGAATTTTTCAGGCAAGAATACTGGAGTGGGTTGCCATTTCCTTCTCTGCAGGACTTTGCCTACCCAGGAATTGAACCTACGTTTCCTGTGTCTCCTGCGTTGCAGGAGGATCCTTTATCCACTGAGCCATCAGGGAAGCCCTTTGTAAAATGGATCCTTAATCCAATATGACTGATAATATTTCTAAGAAGAAAAGAGGCAGAGAAGATAACCTTAAATGAGGGAGGCAGAGCTTGGAGTGATGCGTCTGCAAAGCAAGGATGACTGGTAAACATCAGGAGCTGAAAGAGGCAAGAGAGGATTCTTGCCTACAGGTTTCGTGCCTTGATTTCAGACTCCTAACCTCCAGAACAGTGAGAGAATAAATTTTGTTGTTTTAAACCATCCAACTTTGTAGCAGTTCGTTTTGGTAGCCTTAGGAAAATAATATGGAAATAGTAGGGAATGTCTTGTTTCTTTTACTACAGAAGAGAAAGTGAATAGATGAGAGGAATGCTGAGGAACCTCCAAGAAAAATTGCCATCTTGATTACCCTTTCTCCATTTTATTGAAATATTTTAGGCCATTAAAAGGGTGCTAATCAGCACCTTCTCAATTGCTTGCCAATTTGTCACCTCAGATACTTTTTTTTTAAGTATTTATTTGGCTGCACAGGAGTCTTAGCTGTGGCATGCAGCATCTTTAATTGCAGCAGGTGGGATCTAGTTCCCTGACCAGGGATTGAACCCACCCCCCACCCCCTGCTTTGGGAGCACGGAAGTCCACCACCAGGGAAGTCCCCCTATATTCTAAATTGTTTCACCTTATATCCATATTGATCTGTTGAAAGTACAAGTTATAGCCTAGGGATTTAATATTAAGAAAAACAAAGCTGTTTCTAGCTTTCTATGGAGTCTAGAAAGTCAGTCTTTGAAAATTGCCATTAATTATATGGAACTTAAGCCTTGAATAAGTATTAATATTGTCAGTAGATGATTTGTACAGTATGTTTTCAAAGTTAATATCATCTTTGTCAACAATCACAATTAGGCGGAAATCATTAGACAAACCAATTTAACTCCATCCCTAGATTCTTGTTTTCCCAACAAGACCAAGAAAAAATGTCAAGGATGTGCTCAAGGGCAGCATTATAAACAATGTGACTAACAGCTGGGAAACTTGTCTGAGCCTTACAGAGTCATCTGTGGCGAAGACTTACTGTTAAAATTCTCTTGGGGTTCTGGAGAAACAGCTTGCTATATAGAGTAAATTTGACAACCCACAGGCATGTCCTCTCTTGGGAAGTATTTCATCAAGATGTGAAAAGAGGCTGGCATCAAAATGGAAAGCCACATATCCTACAAGAGCAGTAGTTCAGTTGCTCAGTTGTGTCCAACTCTGCGACCCCATGAATCGCAGCACGCCAGGCCTCCCTGTCCATCACCAACTCCCAGAGTTTACCCGAACGTATGTCCGTTGAGTCGGTGACGCCGTCCAGCCATCTCATCCTCTGTCGTCCCCTTCTCCTCCTGCCCCCAATCCCTCCCAGCATCAAGAGCAGTAGAGTAGATAGCAAATTCCCTTTGATCCAAGAGGCACAAGCTTAAAGCTAAGATGAAAAGGGATCTGGAGAAGTGGCACTGTTTATCACAGTTCTTGCCTCTCAGCTAGAATGGCCACATCCAACATAGAGGACACAATAAACTCCCCACTGGACTTTACCATATGATGAGATGGTGGAATATAATGGATCCTGTCATATGCACACTGAGCGGCTTCAGAACATTGTAAGGGAAACTTGAGCTTCAGTTTAGGCTGGAAGTCAGAAGCTAGCACTGCCTCCCCCAACTGGCTGAGCACGTTTTATACCTAATATGCTTTTGTGCTTCCCAAAACCCTATGAGTAAAGGAATTACCCACATTTTACTCAGACCAGTAAATTAGAACAGGTATGTGACTCCCAAACTCAGACTATTAATGACAGTGTTATACTACCTTGATTTTTTTCATGTGTAATACAAGGATAATCAACATTCCTCCACCTACTCCTTAGGCTTGTGTAGAGGACAAAGTACAGATGTGACAGCATGTTGGGAAAAATGTTAAAGCCCGATATACATGTGAGTTGGGCTTCCCTAGTAGCTCAGCTGGTAAAGAATCCGCCTGCAATGCAGGAGACCCTGGTTTGATTCCTAGGTGGGGAAGTTCCCCTGAAGACAGGATAGATGACTCACTCCAGTATTCTTGGGCTTCCCTGGTGGCTCAGAGGTTAAAAGAATCTGCCTGCAATGTAGGACACCTGGTTTCATCCCTGGGTTGGGAAGATACACTGGAGGAGAGCATAGCAATCCACTCCAGTATTCTTGCCTGGAGAATTCCCATGGACAGAGGAGCCTGGCAAGCTACAGTCCATTGGGTTGCAAAGAGACACGACTGAGCGACTGAGCAAAACACAGCACATACATGTGAGTTATTTTTGTATTGTTCGAATTAGTTGGTTTGCATTGTTTAAACAAGTTTGGCTCTAACCAGCGCTCTTCTTTTACATTTATTATTGATATCTGGGCAGAGAGATCTTTGTGATCATTGACCCCCATTAATGGGAGGCTTGGCAGCCACTGCTGAGAAAAAATGTTGCTTCCATGTCTCTGTAACCTGAAACTGTGAGCGGTACCAGAAATCATATCTTGTTCGTTGAAGAACGCCCCGGAACACCAGTGATAAGATACTTGGTAAATATTTGTTAAATAGATTATAAGCAGTCCTCAGCATCTAGAACACGTATGTTGTAGGCATTCTGATAGATCCTGATAGACAGTGTGAGTGACTGATAGCAGGTGGCTGCTGTGGAACCTGGGGATGATCCAGAGAAGCTCAGCCTATACTGAGACCCTGAGTCTACATTGGAATTCTGAAGGGAGAGGTCTAGAACAGCGTTCTGGGAGCCATTACCATTACAGGTGTTTACTCAGAGAGAATCCTGTTTTAGGGGAGCTGCCAGTACACTAAATACCAGTATAATGTATACAGTAGTTCTTTTTCTTTTTTTGACCGTGTCACCCCTCTTGAAATATCTTAGTTCCCTGACTCTGGATTGAACCCAGGCCCCCAGACAGTGAAAGAGCCTAGTCCTAACCACTGGACTGCCAGGGAATTGCCTGGTATTCTCCCCCCCACCCCCACATTAATTTATTTAAATGCATTTACTGCCTTTGACTATTTCCTCTCCCTGGAAACTTTGAAAATTCAGACCTACGTAGGCCAAAGAAAGAATGAGACAGATTTTTTTTTTTTTTTTAATCCAGAAGCACCAAATTGGAAATGGTTAGGAACTCTCCCCACTGATTTGATTCTATTTGTCAGTCTGTTCTCTCTGCTGGCGGTTCATTCCAGGATGTGCGCTTGATGCTGGCCAAAAGTAGCAAGTGTACTAATCTGCATTTTGTTATAGTTCAGGACTACCTAACTTCTTGGTGGATGGTCTGGGTCTAGCCCCATCTTCCAGGCTTGGAAGTCTAAATTAGACCTCTCATTAACAGCTTGCCTAATTGCTCTTAAGATTTAGTCGCTAGGAATAGCTCATTATTCTGAGCATCAAAAATAAAAAAACCAGTTCTGATCATTGGCTTGTACTCATTAAATGAGAGTATATTAAATATTATTACAATTGGGTTAAAACTAGAACCTCTGAGGAATGTTTAGTTATTTGCATAGCAAATGAGCAAATATTTTGCCTGTAATACGCCCAGAGAACTTGAAACTAGAAGGACCATGTTCATGTCCTTAAAAAGTCACCACCGGGTTGTTTGCTAAATGGAATAATTGCCACCTTCCTCAGAGGGGCAAAATGAAAATTAAAGGAGAAAATTATGTGAAAGTGCTTTGTAAACTGTCAAATGCCAAACATACATAAGGGGTTATTACAGTAGGAAATGGTCCCTTTCAAAGGTTGATCATTTCAGGAAAGTCCCAGAGATTAATCATTTAAGAAACGTTACAAGCATAAATTACTAGTTTCAGTATTCATATTATGACAGATGCTTGCAGACACAATGAGGGAAGTAATTGAAATTTGGAGGAAAAGTCTAATTAGTGTTTTTAATTGATTTGGAAATACTAGTTTGACATCCTGGAGAAGGAAATGGCAACCACTCCAGAATTCTTGCCTGGAGAATCCCGTGGACAGAGGAGCCTGGCGGGCTGCTTGCTGTCCATGGGGTCGCACAGAGTCGGACACGACTGAAGCGACTTAGCAGCAGCAGCAGCAGTTTCACATCCCATAGAGGAATATGCAGCACTTTTGGAGATTATATTTAAAAGTCATTGTAATAATGAATTGCCTGGAGATTCAGCCATTACTCGAGAATTTTCTTAGGATTCTGAACATCACCCAGAGCACCAGTGGAATGCTGAGGCTATCTCTTTGATTCGTCTCCTGGGAGCTTGCAGCTACCCTTTCCACTCCTAGGAAAGCTAGTGGAGTACATGAGATAAAGTGGGTTCCGATTTCATGGGGCATGATCAGTCATGTCTGTCTTATTCCAGATGCGAGGTCCGAAACATTTCCAGTCCACTCCGAGTGGAAGATAAAGCAGTGGGCAGGCAGATGACAGCGACTTCACGTTTCCCTATCC
>NW_011495070.1:6839139-6853035 GCF_000754665.1 Bison bison bison | reverse complement strand
GGGGCTCGCAGCCCCGCAGCCGGCTTAGGGCTAGAGAGGCTGCTTCGCTGCTAGCAGCTGGCGCGATGTACCTCCGCCGGGCGGTCTCCAAGACCCTGGCGCTCCCACTGAGGGCGCCCGCAGGCCCCGCGCCGCTCCGGAAAGACGGTGAGTCCCAGGTGACGACCGGGGATCCTCTCCCGGCGTCCAAGCCTGAGGACAGGTGCCTCGCGCACAGATTGCGCGGGCGCCCCCAGTACCCGTCTGCCCTTGATGGGTCAAATCCATCCCCGGGCAGCAGAAGCCTGAGGTTGATGCGGGAGAGAGAGGGGAGAATGGCCGGGAAATTATTGGAGATCTTGGAAGTAGGGAACCTTTCCAGCGCGGGCTTCTGAATCCGGACTAGATTTCCTGAGTTCGAATCTTGATCTTGGGCAAGTGATTTAACTTCAGTTTTCTCAAATGGTAAATGGACAACAATTGTTGTGAGTTTTAATGAATTATTATGTAGTTAGAAGCGCTTAGAAAACTGCCTGGCTAACGTAGGCATAGCTTCCCACTGGTATCGATATAGGACCAAGGCGTTCTCCATCTTTACGAGGAAGCAGAGGTATGGTGGGCAGATGGTCACAAATCTGCGGGCCAGGCGGGTTGCGGGAGGCAGTGTCGGTCCAGTAGAAATTGGGTAAGTGCTCTTGAGAAATAAACTCCAGATTTGGCCAGGATTCGGCCCGCGCGGGCCGTGGCATCCCCGCTGAGGAAGCGGCTTCGTCGCACCTTCTGGCTGTTCGACTGCGGCGCCCCTGGACCTGTCACCAGTAGATTTTCTAAAACATGGGGAAAGGGACATATTTCCTAGAAGTGAAGTGGCAGTGAGAGTTGGAAGCTTATTAAAGAAAAATTGACACGTACGAAAGCGCCTAGCATAGGGCCTGGGACATCGCAGATGCTTAAGTGTGAGCTCTGAAAGCATCTTTCCCGGGCAGCCGGCGACCCTGGGCCCAGGTCCTCGCTGCCGGAGAACTTCTGCCCCGGCCGGCTCGTTCCTAGTCCCCATCCATCTCCCCTGTCGTTTCTGTCCCTGATTGGGGCTCCGGCTCTTAGACAACCTCATGGAAAATTCTTAGTTCTCCCTTCACTTTGCCTCTCTCCTAAGGCTTTAGCATTATTCGTGCGTTGGAGTCGGGGAGAGGGGAAAGAGAAAGACTCCGGCGGAAAATTCCGTGGCCCATTTCCACACACCCTCCCCTCACTTTGATTAAGCCTGTGGTGGTGGTTAGTGATAGTGGGAGGGAAGCAAGGTCTGCCTAACTAGCATTATTTTTCCTCTTAAAATGCTCCTGGGAAGAAATTGCCTCCATTAACAGAAATAAGGAGACTTCGTTTTCCTTGATCTTTATGCCGAGTAATATAGAGCAGGTTTTTCGCTGGTGAAATAAGAGGAAACCATTCATTTGAAATTTCTGAAGATAACATGAGCCCCCTGACCGTGGCCTTTCGCGTTATCTCACACGGACAAGCATATATATCTTTTTTTTTTGGTAGCTACACATATTTCAGATAATTACTTGGGGCAAAAGAAAAGCAATTTAAAAATTCTAAATAGGTTAGCAATACTGGTTGTAGCAGTACTACAAAAAAAGACCAGTACTTTATCTCATTTTCACCTACTTTTTTTATTTATTTCAGTATTTTCAGAACTGTTATTGACTGAAAATTTGGCTTTGGTCGTGAGCATTAACCTTTTATTGGTTCTTTCAACTTTGATGAAAAATGTAGTTGATTCAGTTTATTGAAGGATAAAATTTTTACTGTGCCTCATCAAATTTTGTTCTCTGGTTTTTGCTTTAAAAAATGTAAAATTTTAATGAGTAAATAAAGTAGGTTTATAGTAAATCACTGGAAAAACTCAGAAAGGCAAAATAGAAGTCGCTGATAAATCCTATCACTAAGTGAATACCACTGTTAATTTGTATTTTAGTATATACAGTGTTCCACACCTTTTTTTCTCCCTGCATTTTTTTCTTTTGTACATTGCTTCCACAAATCTGGAATAGTCCTATAAAGATTACTTTGCTGTAACTTTTCACTTAATATATTGTAAATATTTTCTCATATCATCTTCTGCAAAAAATAAAATATTTATGTTTCACATTATGAATATGCTAAAATTTATCTAATCCTTGCTGAATATTTATTTCCAATTTTACTGCTCACTTGAATATCTTTGTCATAATTGTATTTGTATTTGTCTTTACTTAAACGTTTGTAATTTTCTCTATTTCTCCCTATTAAAAAAACCTTTATGATATTTATGCCTGGTTGCTGACTATGAAAGCTACATATTCCCTATTTAATAAAAGATGTATTTTTAAACTAACAAAAGCTCCACTATATGTCAAAGACATAACTTCTTACCATAGCCTCTCTGGGCACATTTGTGGAAAAAAATGGTTTTTTCTAAGCAATGATCATTTATATCCAAACTAAGAACATATATACAAAATCTTTCCAGTTCTGCTACTACAGAGATTTGTAGTTTGTGAAGATGTCTTAAGATTTGCTTTCTGCAAATCAGAGCTTCTTCCTGGTCCCCACACCCTTATTCTCTGTGTCAGGTCACATCAAAATACTTTGCATTTTCCTCATCACTCAGGTCTCATGCTTTTGCACACGCTCTGCCTTCTGCCTCCAGCGCCATTTTCCCTCCCCTTATTTATCTGACAAACTCCTCCTTTCCCTCAAAGCTAGGTCATGTCTCTTCAACTGTGACAGTTACATTGAGCCGGCTAGCTGAGTTCTTTCACTGCATTTTTCACTGCATTTTCATGCTGTTGTTGCTTCGGCTTTCATATTTCATCTATTACATCACTTGTCATACTGCATTGCAGTTATTTGCCTACAATTTCTTGTCTCTACATCTTTTCCTTCTCTTTTGAGGCTAGGGACCTCGTGTGTTGTGCTTACAGTCATATGTTTGTGAAGATTATTTAATTAATTTATTTATTTTTGGTTGTGCCTCAAGGCATGTGGGATCCTAGTTCCCCAACCAGGGACTGAACCCACACTTTATGCGTTGCAAGTGCAGAGTCCTAACCACTGGACTGCCAGAGAGGTCCCTTCAGTTACACTCTTAATGCTTCTAACAAACACATAATAACTGTCCAACTGTGTTTGTCAAATAAGTAATAAATGTCTCTACTTTTTTATCTCTAAAATAGAGAATTTGGGCTTTCAGCTTCTTCTAGCTTTGAGTTTATTATAAAAAATTTCAATTCCACAGCATACGGTATATACAAATTCTAGCACTACACAGTTAATATGTTTAAGTAGAGTAATATAGTACCTTATCTATTTCTATTAGTTTGTACAAAATTGCCCTTCTATTTTAGATATGAACTTATTGGCAACATTTGTCTTTAAAAAGTTTATATCTGCCCACCTTTAAAGGTTTTATATTAGAAGAATTAAAAGTTTCTTTCTATGTCTACATTTGTGTTATAGATTTATAGAAACATGTTGTATTTCAACATAAATTTTTATTTAACACAAAAATTTTAAGCACAAATTATTTAATTCATTTTAAAAAATAACCTTTTCCATTGAATGCTGTGGTATAGTATATATAATAAATGGATTTCTTTTGCTAACCTGTATTTCATTTGACTGTTAAAATTGTTTAGTGCTTTTGTCATTTCTCCTTACTCACGCCTGCATTCCTCCTAAGAAAAGCATGATGCTGAGCATCAAGACGACAGGTTTCATAAGTAATTATCAAATCAGATTGAGAAAAATGTCAAGTGGAATTATTGCCCTGCCTTGTAATACTGTATTCCTTTAAGCTAAAATCAGTTGATGTTAATATAGTCTATGCTCACTGAGGGAAAAAAATTTTTTTATGTAATCATTTAAAATAGTTTTGCCCATGGTGGAGCTAACTGTGTTTAAACTTGTTTTCTTAGCATCTCTTCGCTGGATATCATCTAACAAATTCCCTGGATCATCTGGATCAAATATGATCTATTATCTGGTTGTAGGTGTCACAGTCAGTGCTGGTGGATATTATGTAAGTGATTAAATAACCTTGGTGTTCAAGAATTCATATATTTTACAACCTGTGGTAAAACTCAAAACAATGTCAACATCAGGACCTAGGAGTGATTGAATATACAAGATTATGAAAAAGGAATTTGAGTATAAAATGTTTAATACCACAAAGTATGGATGACTTCCAGTAAAAAACAATGTTATTATAAATACTAGTAGTACTAATGGCTGACATTTGAGACCATATTTCAGACTCATGACTCATTTAATAATTACAACAATTCTTTAAGGTAAGTACTATTAATAACATTCACCAAGAACTGTTTTGAGAGAGAAACTTTTAAAAAAATTAATAGACTTTACTTTAAAGACGAGTTTAAGGTTTACAGAAAAATAAGCAGGAAGTGCAGAGAATTCCCGTATTCCCCCCTTAACCCTCTGACCCCCTTTTCCTTATCAACAACCTCCTGTTAGTGAGCTACTGTTTCTTGCAACTGATGAGTCAATACTGATACATTGTTATTAACTAAAGTCTGCAATTTATATTGGAGAAGGAAATGGCAACCCACTCCAGTGTTCTTGCCTGGAGAATCCCAGGGACAGGGGAGCCCTGGTGGGCTGCCACCTATGGGGTCGCACAGAGTCGGACACGACTGAAGTGACTTAGCAGCAATTTATGTGAGAGTGCACTCTTAGTGTTGCACATTATATGGATTTTGACAAAGATGTAATGACATGTATTCACCATAACGCCTTCCCTGGTGGCTCAGCGGTAAAGAATCTGCTTGCAATGCAGAAGTCTCAGGAGAGGCAGACTCGATCCCTGGGTCGGGAAGATGCCCTGGAGCAGAGCATGGCAACCCACCCCAGTATTCTTGCCTGGAGAATCCCCATGGACAGAGGAGCCTGGTGGGCTACAGTCCATGGGGTCACAAAGAGTCGGACACGACTGAAGCAACTTAGCATGCACACATGCACATTCACCATTTCAGTAGCATACAGTCACCCTGCCCTAAAAATCCTCTGTGCTCCCAGTAGTCATTCTTCCTTCTTTCCCCACAATCTTTTTATTGTCTCCATAGTTTTTATTAGCTTTATATTTTTTTGTTAAAAATAATATTTATCCATATTTAAAAAAAAATTCAAAATACCCACATATATAACATCAAAAGAATGTTTTCCTGCCTGGTTTCCCTTATTCATTTCCTGCCCATAATCACTATAAAACAGTGCTTTTAATAGTACGATTTTGAAGCTAAAAAAAAGAAACTGAAACAGGGAATTTCCTAGCAGTCCAGTGGTTAGGACTCAGCACTTTCAGAGTTGTGGGCACAGTTCAATCCTTGGTCAGGGAACTAAGATCCCGAAAACTGTGCAGTATGGCCAAAATAATAATAATAATTCTATTAAATTGAATCATTCCTCATTTTGTCATAAACTTTCTAAATTGAAATCAAATCTTTATTATGAATAAAAGTAGAATAAGTATTATTCTTCAGAAACCATAAGACTACACAAATCACATTTTGGTTTGACACTACAGAAATATACATAAAGGGATTTTTAGTCTTAATTACAAGCAGTTTGTAGGACTATGAAGACAATGAATCCAAAACGCATATTCTAATCTTCAGGAATTTGAAAGCCTCAAGAATCTAGTAAAGTTCAAAGATGTCATTTTTATTATTGTCGTCCTCTAATCGGCTTTCACTCTTACGTAGATTCCTTTGCTTTTACCATCTTTCCACTGCTTAATATTGAATTCACTGCCCACGGCTACTCTAGTCAGATATATCTAGGCCACTGGATAAAACAGATTAAACTAGGTCATGTGATTATGTGGGAAGCTGGAAGACTGAATTTCATCTGGACATCGCCACATCCCTAATTATGCGTACTAGTGCCAGACATAAACCTCTCCAGTCCGCTAAATCTTTCTTCACAAAAGCAGGAGTAAACTGGACGGTTAGAAACTGGCTACTCATGAGAACTCTTTCTGAGCTTGTTTTCTGACCGTGGGAGTGGAAATTGGACAAGGCGATGACCTCTAAGTCCCTTTCCACCTCTAAGATTATATAGTTTTAATTTTGAATGATGGAAGCCTTAATTCCCAAGAATCTTAGGCTACTTTCAGGAGGAAATACAGAATGTGAGGCACTCCAAGAACATGTATTCTTATAATATTATTCTATTATACTAGAATAATATTATTCTAATATAGAATAATAAATTCTGTATTAGATTTAATCCAAATTGAATCTACAGATGTTCTGTAGCCAAGAACACTTTTTCATTTCCAAGTAAAATCTTCTACTATGAGAGCCTCTTAAAATCTGAGAAAGGCCCAGGTCACTTCAATTTTTTGAGAGTCTAGCTATATTTTTAAAAAATTATTTATTTACTTCTGGCCACCCAAGTGGCATACGGAATCTTAGTTCCTCAACCAGAGATGGAATCTGCACTCCCTGCATTGGAAGTCAGCATCTTAGCTACTGGGCCACCAGGGAAGTCCAAGGTCTGGGTATCTTGAAAAACGAAATGCCAGACTGGGTTTTAAAAGCTGTGGTAGATTTTAAATGCTCACATTTAATAAATGTATAATGTCATTTGGAAATTATTTCCAAAGTCTAACTCTGAGACTCTCTCTTTTAATCGATCTTTCTTCTTTTTTTTTTTTTTTTTTCTTTTTTATTTAAAAAATAAAAATAAAAGAAATAAAAAGAAGTATAAATAAAGCCCTGGGGATCAAATCTATCCCAGTTTTTCAGGATACAGTTCAAAGGAGTGAGGCTGGAATTGTTAGCTCCCATCTTGTCCTGAAGGATCCCGGACGAGCCCCCAAGATGAAAGGTTGTTGTTGAATCATGCGAATACACCGGGATTCTTGGCCCCCGGAGGAGAAGAATTCAATCCGGGGCCAGAGACGAGGCTTGATCGCTCAGAGCTTTTGTGTAGTAAAGTTTTATTAAAGTATAAAGGAGATAGAGAAAGCTTCTGACATAGGCATCAGAAGGGGGCAGAAAGAGTACCCCTCGATCTTTCTTCTGCTCTGCTTGATTATGTTAGATTTTTAAAAGCTAGATGAAAAAATAAATAAATAAAAAGCTAGATGCTCTCGGTTACACATGAGTGTGAGCTATTCTTACATCTCTTTGATTCTACTTTGACAACTCAATTGTGTTTCAGCCCCTTGAACAATGAGACTAACGTCCTTGGGATGTTGCTGCTGAGATGGCCATTTCAGGCCGTGAACTTGGACACGGGTTCAGCTTTACAATACTGAGAACTGACTCAGCAGACTAGTCCTGTAAGCCGTCAGGATCTCCCACCCCACTGGGAAAATACTCCTTGCTTTTATACAAAAATGTTGACTCTCTTTCTGGCTGATCATGTTTGCTCTGTGTATTTCAAAGCCAGATGGTTCATATCAGAATTCACCAAACCCTAAGGGTTGCTTAAGGGCCACTTTTGCATCATTTTCACCATGAGCTTATACATTTTCCATTTTCATAGTCTAATTTTAACATGCCAAGAATGGTTTGTAACTTGCATAGGAAAACTTCTAATGAGATTAATGATTATGATTATTAGAAATTTAGAAAATGCTACATATAAATTTGTTTTTTTTGTTTAGTTGCTCAGACTGTTTTCCAACCCTCCAGGCTCCCCCCGTTCATGGGATTTTCCAGGGAAGAATACTGAAGTGGCTTGCCATTTCCTTTTCCAGACAATCTTCCCAATCCAGGAATCAAACCCATGTCTCCTGCACTGCAGGCGGATTCTTTACCACTGAGCCACCTGGGAAGCTCCACATATAAATATACAATTTTTAAAATTTATCATCCTACCACTAAAAGAGAAATCTCTACTAACATTTTTTAAGCTGAGATAATACAAACAATATTATCTAACTAGTGAGAGTTTCATTTTTAAAATATCATTCTCTAATATGAATACAGGCCAGAGATTACTGCTTGAATTGGAAATGAAAAGATGCCTGTACAGTGTATCTAAGGTTAAGATAGCTTTATTCCCAATTCTGTTTTGCAAGTAACCTACGGCAGGTCATAGTTCTGCTTTTAATGACTAACCCTAGAAATCTTCACTGGGGTCTACAAGTCTGTCATTTTAGAAGATTTTTTGAAAACTCCTTATTGTGAGAGAATTGAGTTTCATATGCAGTTATAATAACTAATACCAAGACAGCTTATATACCTTTCACCTCATTTCCCCTGTGCCAACATCTCTCCTAACTATAATACAATATCACAGTCAGGAGACTGACACTGGTACGATCTGCAGACCTTATTCAGATTCCACCAGCTTTACATGCACTTGTGCATGTGTTTGCATGTGTGTGTGTGTGAACACTTAACTGCATGTATTTAGTGCTAAGCAATTTTATCACGTGTGTAGATTCATGTGTTTACCACCACAGTCAAGAGACAAAACTATTCTTTCATCACAAGGATCTCCAGTGTTGTCTTTTGTAATTGTGCTTCCTTCCCTTCTGCTCTCTTCTCCCTTCCTCCTACTTCCTGGCAACCACTAATCTAGCCTCTATTTCTATGTTTCTTATCGTTTCAAAAATGTTACCCACCCCTCAAATAACATTAAGTAGATGGAGTCTGAAGGTATGTAACCTTTTGAGACCGGCTTTTTTCACTCAGCATGATTTACCTGGAGATTCATCCGAATGGTTTCCTGTACCTATAGTTCACTCCTTTTATCTATAGTTCATCCCTTTTATGGCAAAGCAGTATCCCATGTCATGGGCACACCACAGCCTCTGTAACCAACCAGCCTGTGTAGGACTTCTGGACTGCTTCCAATTTTTTGGCTATTACAATTAAAGCTACCATGAATGTGTGTGTTCCGGTTTTTGTGTGCACATAAATTTCTGCTTCTCTGAGATGAATGCCAGGGGATATTTTTAAATGCCTATCAGAATATTTTTACTCTAGCATAATTTATTATTTTCTTCTTTGTCTTTATCTACTTTGTGTGTTTACAGTTACCTTTGACCTCTCTCAGAGCATTTCTTTCTTTTCTTTTTTAAATTTAATTTGGCTGTGAGGCACATGGATTGTTTGCTCCCCCAGCAGGGATAGAATGTACAGCCCCTGCATTGGAAGGGTGGAGCCTTAACCCACTGGACAACCTGGGAAATCCCTCTTTATTTTTAGAAAGCATTCTACTTAATGAAAAAGATTTCCAAAGGGGAAATAGAAGAATAGATAGTGTGTATTGGTTTTTCCTATTTGAACTGTAAATACCTTTAAACTTGGCATGGTGAACCTTCTTGCTCAAGAAATAAATTTAAGCACACATTCACTTTCAGACTTACAAGAGAGTCACATCAGGGAAGGCCAAACGCAGCGATCATGTAACAGATTTGAAAGAAAAAACCAAAGTGGAGTTACAACCACCTCAAGGTAAAGTGAATTCACTATTTTCCTTTTCCTTGAGGCACTGATTTTCATCATCATAGTCTAGTGATGAACACTATTTGATTTTGGCTTCTTTACTTAGTCCAGAATGGCTGTGGGTAGGAGTTCATTCAAAAAGGAAAAGTCCAACCAAAGCCTAAAGACATTTTGGATGAGTGCGCTTGGTAAATGAAAACACTGTACATTTAAACTGCTGACCAGCATCTTTGACTTCTTTGTGTGATGACATTACTTTTCCCCTACTCAGGCTTCCATTCATGCCTCTGAGCTTGACCTTTCATTTCTCTCATTATTTTTTTAAGTTATGAAACTCATTTTGTTTCAATTTTGGCTAAGACCATCTGTGTGCAGTGACATTAGTAGAGTCAGTCATCTCTACTGAGTCCCTCAGTTCAGATGATTGATAAAATGGCAATTAGTAAGAAGAGAAACTTCATATTTTCACCCTAATGTATACTTTTGCCTTAAAGTGCTTGCATTATATCATAGTTTCTTCCATTTCAGCTATCACGTCATTATTATCAAATACTATGATCACTGTTAAGGGAAAAGGAAAATACCTTCTTTGCACCAGTTTTAACCTTTTTGTCATGAGAACAAAAAGAGAATATCATTAATAAACATATTGAATATAATCATGAGATGGTTGACTATAATAATACTAAAATACAGCATTTCCATAGCATTTCCGTTTTCATATATATTATCTTAGTCAATCCTCCCAATAACTTTGTTAGGTAGATATTATTAATATACCCATTTTACAGGAGACAAAACTGAGGTTGAGGGAAGATTAATGACTCTTCAAAGTCATCAGTAAGTTGGTTATTTTCCCATGCTACCGCACATGACACATGGCCTGTTTATTTTCATGACCTGTGTTTGAATAAATAATACATGTAAATTATTATTTTTTAAAGTTCAAGAGTTCCAAAGGGTTTGCAAAATAGCAGATCCCCCATTTTTCCTCTCCAGAGGCAACCAGTAACACCAGTTTCTTTGTGTCCTCCTGGAGAGTCTTTACAAATATAACTGTTTAGGTTTATTTAATCTTACCCTTCTTTCGTCCTATCACAAATAGTACCATACGTGTACACTGCTCTTATCCACTTAACAGACTGCCTTGAAGACCATTTCGTATCAGTACTTATTGATTTGTCTCAGTTTTTAATTTTTATATATTTATTAAAAAATTTTGTTTTTTGGTGGCAAGGGCATAACACGCGGTACCTTACTTCCCTGACCAGGGATGGAACCCTCACCCTTGGTAGTAGGAAATACAGAGCCCTAACCTTTGGGCTGCCAGGGAATTCCCTGACTCAGCTTTTAAGATGACTGTAGAGTGTCCACTGTATTCCTGTGCTCTTTTAACACTTTTTTTAATGGACTAAATTTTAAAGGTGAAAAAGAGAACCTTGTGGGTGCTGAGGAAGCCAGTTTAGAAGCCCCTGAAGTATCTTCAACGGAAGCCTCTCCGGTGGTTACTGAAGATATTCCCGATGCTCCAGCTGTGGTCGTAAAAGAGGCTCCCCCCTGTCCAGATGACGCCGAGGCTGCTCCTGCGGAGACCGTGGGGGTCGGTGCAGAACCTAAGCCAGAGATGACAGACGCGGCGACAGTGGAGACAACAGAGGTCAGCACTGAGACGACCTCAGAGGTCACGAGCGCAGGTCCGGAGGAAGCTGCTGCCGTGGATAGTGCTGAAGGTACAACGGAGAACGAAAGCCCTGGTGAATGTGCTGAACTGGAAGAAAATTCTCCAGTTGAGTCAGAATCCTCTGCCGGGGAGGATTTACAGGAAGAAGCCTGTGCAGGTTCTGAAGCCGCCTCAGCCCAAGGCTAATCTCATGCTGATTGACACCTCAGCAAAAAAATGCCGTAGAGGGGCTGATAGGTGTTTTTGTAGTTTTAGTAACCTTAGAAAAAAAAAAAAAAAAAGCTTCTTTTCTGGAAAATGGTATTGTGCCTTGAGGATTTTTGTTTTTGTTATCTACTGATCGATTTCAGAATGGAGAGATTTGAGATTTTACATGTCTGAATAGTTTTCTGCTCTCTGGGATCAGAGTATGACATAGCAGAAAAGAGCTTAAAGAATTTCATCTGTGAATTTAAATTTTATGTGACAGAGATTGAGCTATCTTTACAACCTGCATTCACATTAATTTTGTTATAATTCTACCTTTCTTTAATGTATGTAAATCTAGGTTCTTGAGTTTTAATTTGAACTCTAAATAAATTTGGAAAATCTTTAGTGCTTCTATTATTATTCACTCACATCTATATGTATGAATAGTATATATTAACATGCACACATATAACATCACATGAACATTGCAGTGTTATCAAAGAAAACATAATCTATGGAAAACTCTGTGTACGGCAATACGTCTATCCTTTCTCCCATCTATGTTACATGGGGACTGTTCCGATATTTTCCATATCAGCTTAGTTCTCTTTGAGCAATGTTTATTGAGGACTTACACTTCGTGCTAGGGATCATTCATTCATTCCTATATTCAGCAAGTATTAACTGAGCACGTATAATTTACCAGGCACTGTTTAAGTGCTGAGATTTAAAAAAAAAAAGCAAAAATTCCTGCCCTTCCCAGCTCATGTTCTAGGGTATATATATTAATAAATACTCTGTGCTGTGCTTAGTCACTCAGTCATGCTCCTCTCTTTGTGACATCATGGATTGTAGCCCACCAGGCTCCTCTGTCCGTTGGGATTCTCTAGGGAAAAATACTGAAGTGGGTTTGCCATGCCCTCCTCCAGGGGATCTTCCCAGCCCAGGGATCAAGCCCAGGTCAACAGATAATAAATAGTAAGCAAGATAAATAAGAAAGCTCTAAACAGATATAAATAATAAATAAAATAAATATAGTCTGTTAGATACTGATAAGTATTTGGAAAAAAGTAATGAAAGTAAAGGAATCGTATGTGTTGGTTTAGGCAGGGGGGTTGTAGGTTTAGGAAGTGCAGCCAGAGAAGACCTTATTGAGAAGCTGTCTTGTGAGTAAAAACCTGAAGGATGTAGAAGGGACCTTGTCATGAGAACATGGGAGGGTAGAGAGCAGCAGAAAAATATTCCAGATAAGAAGACTGAAAGGATCTGAAGCATGAATGTGTTAAAGAATTTGAGGAATTGCACGGTGGCCAATGTGTGGCTGCTGCTGCTGCTAAGTCGCTTCAGTCGTGTCTGACTCTGTGCGACCCCAGAGACAGCAGCCCACCAGGCTTGCCCGTCCCTGGGGTTCTCCAGGCAAGAACACTGGAGTGGGTTGCCATGTCCTTCTCCAACGCATAAAAGTGAAAAGTGAAAAGTGAAAGTGAAGTCGCTCAGTCGTGTCCGACTCGTAGCGACCCCATGGACTGCAGCCTACCAGGCTCCTCCGTCCATGGGATTTTCCAGGCAAGAATACTGGAGTGGGGTGCCATTGCCTTCTCCGAATGTGTGGCTAAGGTGGAATAAAAAAGAGAGAGTAGTGAAGATGATTTCAGAGAGAAAGAATGATTATGCAGGGGTGGGCTAGATAACTCAGAATCTAGTACAGTTTTAGTACAGCTGCCCAAGTAAGGGGAAGTTGCAGTGGCTGCTGTTGACGCTCTGACTAGATCCCCTTAACTGGGCCAGTACATTCACTCCCTGCTGCTGTGAGTGTTACACACACCCTGCTCTAACCTCACCCCCAGTGGCTCACAGTGATGACTGACTACCGTGCTGGTACAAAAGGTGGTGCTGACACCGTGGGACAACTCAGAGCTCCCCAGGGGGTCAGGTTGAAGCTGGTTTCCAGCTGAGATTACATCATTGCTTGGCTATTTCTCCTGTTACATTTTGCTTGCCTTCCTCCTGTTCTCTGCTCCCTTAATAAATCACCTGCCTCCAAATTCCTATTTCAAGCTGTTGCCAGGAAATCCACCTAAGATAATTGTACTAAATGTCTTAGGAAGCAGACCCTAAGAATAGGGCTCTGGAATTGTATTACTCGCCAGCTAGATCACAATAAGGACCCCATCACTGGCTGTGGGTGGAGGACCGCTAGTCCCTGGCCCTCTGTAACAGTGTGGTTGCTAAGATGTTCACTTAAGGTCAAGTAGGGTAGACTGTAGGTGGAAGGTGGTATACTGGCTGGTTTAATCCCTTTGGAATTTGAGAGGTACCAAGAAATAATAACTAGGACTTGATCGTTGCAGAGCAACATTTCACTCTGAAGTACAGACTGTAGCTGGGATTTGTTTTGAATTTGCCTCAATGGCAATTCTGCATTAGATTTGTAAGTCTACAGTCTACGCACAATGAAGGGATGCTCTTTCACTCAACGTTCTGTAAAATGGAGCAGAAATACTACCCAGTACCACTCTTACAACCTCAAAATACACACAAAAATGCATTCTTCTCCACTGTTTTGGTTAGGAC
>NW_011495070.1:6836314-6839039 GCF_000754665.1 Bison bison bison | reverse complement strand
GGTTAGGACGGTTTCTGCTGCAAACAACAGAAACCAACTCAAAACTAAAAAAGTAAACAACAGAGATAGTTAACTATTTAACCAGCTCTCCAGAGGTCAGGCAGCTGCCAGGTTGATTTATTCTGTGTCTCAGTTGTCAAGAACCAGGTTATTTCTATTATTCTGCTCTACTACCAAGAATGTTTTGGTTTTATCCTTGGTCGGCTTTCCTCATAATCACGGGATAAATCACCGTAATTCTAGGTATTTTATTCAGCCACAGTAATGTCCACTCAGAGTCTTTCAAAAACAAGAATTTCCTCATCTTAAAAAAAATATGTATATATATTTTTTCTTTTTAATGTTGTATTGTGGAAATTTTCAGACCCAAAAAACGTAGAAAGAGCAGTATAAGAAATCTTCATGTGCTCTCACTCAGATTTACCAGCTATCAACTCTTAGTAATCTTGTGTTCGTAGTCTCACCCACTTAATCTTCTACCACTACCACCGTCTGTATGTAAAATAATAATTATTATTATTGTTATTAAATAATAATAACAATAATAATGACTAATTATCTAATCAGAAAGCAAATTTCCTCAACTGCCTCATAAAGGATTTTCTCCCTACCTTCAGTTTGTTTTTTGGCTCAGAATCTGAAGTCCACAAATTGCAATTGGTTAATATATCCTTAAGTCTTTTTTCTATAGGTTCCCCCTTCATCTCCCTTTTGTTTCTCTTTGTAATTTTTTTTTTAATAAACTGAGTCCTTTAATCTGTAGAATGACCGGATGATTCACAGTCTGGGTTTTGCTTATTGCCACTACATGTATTTTTTTGGTTTTATTTTCACATGTTCTTTTCTCTTGTACTGCCTATACGTTGGTGTTTAGATCTAGAGGTTTGATCAGATTTAGGCCTATTGTTTGGACAGGAATACTTCATAGTATTCCCGTATAATACTATCAGGGCTTACAATGTATAATTGTTTTTTTCTTTTTGATGAAGTCATCCATCCATTATTGGAATCACCCATTATTTCACTAGCAGTTGTAAAATGGTGATATTGTAATTTTATCATTACATATGAGCAGGACTACTTCTATAATGGAGAACTTCATTCACCAACTCTTTGATTATACTGAGGTAGATTTCATATAGGAAAGATAGATTAAATACTTGGGTCTTTCTTTTTTTTTCTTTTTTTGGTGTGGACTAGTTTTAAAGTTTTCATTCAGTTTGTTACAGTATTGCTTCTCTCATGTTTTGGGGGGTTTTTTGGCCCCAGAAATTGTGGGCTCTTAGCTACCTAACCATGGATCTTGAGCCGGCATCACCTTCATTGGAAGCCCAAGTTTTAACCACTGGACCACCAGGGAAGTCCTGGATCTTTCTTTTTATTTCCAAGTTTCAAAACATGATGGCTCTCCAGCATGCTCCATAAGTGCCCAATACATTATTTTTTATGATCATTATGAACTCAGCAATTTAAACATAAATTATATGGTTTAATCAATTGCAGTTATTATCCTTATCAATACTCAGATTTCCCATCCTTGACAAATGGGAGATTCTTAAATGCTCTTCCTGACTTTTTTTGACTCAAAACTAGTAGTCTTGGATAGCTTCTTTGCTTTCTGTATATAGGCTATAAAAATCGTATCCGAGTCTACAGGAGACCCACCTCAAAACAGGGGACACATACAGACTGAAAGTGAAGGGCTGGAAAAAGATTTTTCATGCAAATAGGGACCAAAAGAAAGCAGGAGTAGCAATACTCATATCAGATAAAATAGACTTTAAAACAAAGGCTGTGAAAAGAGACAAAGAAGGTCACTACATAATGATCAAAGGATCAATCCAAGAAGAAGATATAACAATTATAAATATATATGCACCCAACACAGGAGCACCACAGTATGTAAGACAAATGCTAACAAGTATGAAAGGAGAAATTAACAATAACACAATAATAGTGGGAGACTTTAATACCCCACTCACACCTATGGATAGATCAACTAAACAGAAAATTAACAAGGAAACACAAACTTTAAACGATACAATAGACCAGTTAGACCTAATTGATATCTATAGGACATTTCATCCCAAAACAATGAACTTCACCTTTTTCTCAAGCGCACATGGAACCTTCTCCAGGATAGATCACATCCTGGGCCATAAAGCTAGCCTTGGTAAATTCAAAAAAATAGAAATCATTCCAAGCATCTTTTCTGACCACAATGCAGTAAGATTAGATCTCAATTACAGGAGAAAAACTATTAAAAATTCCAACATATGGAGGATGAACAACACCCTGCTGAATAACCAACAAATCACAGAAGAAATCAAAAAAGAAATCAAAATTTGCATAGAAACGAATGAAAATGAAAACACAACAACCCAAAACCTGTGGGACACAGTAAAAGCAGTCCTAAGGGGAAAGTTCATAGCAATACAGGCACACCTCAAGAAACAAGAAAAAAGTCAAATAAATAACCTAACTCTACACCTAAAGCAACTAGAAAAGGAAGAAATGAAGAACCCCAGGGTTAGTAGAAGGAAAGAAATCTTAAAAATTAGAGCAGAAATAAATGAAAAAGAAACAAAAGAGACCATAGCAAAAATCAACAAAGCCAAAAGCTGGTTCTTTGAAAGGATAAATAAAATTGATAAACCATTAGCCAGACTCATCAAGAAACAAAGGGAGAAAAATCAAATCAATAAAATTAGAAACGAAAATGGAG
>NW_011495070.1:6835294-6836076 GCF_000754665.1 Bison bison bison | reverse complement strand
CAAAAATCCTAAACAAAATTCTAGCAATCAGAATCCAACAACACATTAAAAAGATCATACACCATGACCAAGTGGGCTTTATCCCAGGGATGCAAGGATTCTTCAATATCCGCAAATCAATCAATGTAATACACCACATTAACAAATTGAAAAATAAAAACCATATGATTATCTCAATAGATGCAGAGAAAGCCTTTGACAAACATTGACAAACTTCAACACCCATTTATGATAAAAACTCTCCAGAAAGCAGGAATAGAAGGAACATACCTCAACATAATAAAAGCTATATATGACAAACCCACAGCAAACATTATCCTCAATGGTGAAAAATTGAAAGCATTTCCTCTAAAGTCAGGAACAAGACAAGGGTGCCCACTTTCACCATTACTATTCAACATAGTTTTGGAAGTTTTGGCCACAGCAATCAGAGCAGAAAAAGAAATAAAAGGAATCCAAATTGGAAAAGAAGAAGTAAAACTCTCACTATTTGCAGACGACATGATCCTCTACATAGAAAACCCTAAAGACTCCACCAGAAAATTACTAGAACTAATCAATGATTATAGTAAAGTTGCAGGATATAAAATCAACACAGAGAAATCACTTGCATTCCTATACACTAATAATGAGAAAACAGAAAGAGAAATTAAGGAAACAATTCCATTCACCATTGCAACGAAAAGAATAAAATACTTAGGAATATATCTACCTAAAGAAACTAAAGACCTATATATAGAAAACTATAAAACACTGGTGAAAGAAATCAAAGAGGACACTAA
>NW_011495070.1:6833742-6834430 GCF_000754665.1 Bison bison bison | reverse complement strand
CTATGAGATACCATTTCACACCAGTCAGAATGGCTGCGATCCAAAAGTCTACAAGCAATAAATGCTGGAGAGGGTGTGGAGAAAAGGGAACCCTCTTACACTGTTGGTGGGAATGCAAACTAGTACAGCCACTATGGAGAACAGTGTGGAGATTCCTTAAAAAACTGGAAATAGAACTGCCTTATGATCCAGCAATCCCACTGCTGGGCATACACACTGAGGAAACCAGAAGGGAAAGAGACACGTGTACCCCAATGTTCATCGCAGCACTGTTTATAATAGCCAGGACATGGAAACAACCTAGATGTCCATCAGCAGATGAATGGATAAGAAAGCAGTGGTACATATACACAATGGAGTATTACTCAGCCATTAAAAAGAATACATTTGAATCAGTTCTAATGAGGTGGATGAAACTGGAGCCTATTATACAGAGTGAAGTAAGCCAGAAGGACAAACACCAATACAGTATTCTAATGCATATATATGGAATTTAGAAAGATGGTAACGATAACCCTGTATACGAGACAGCAAAAGAGACACTGATGTATAGAACAGGCTTATGGACTCTGTGGGAGAGGGAGAGGGTGGGAAGATTTGGGAGAATGGCATTGAAACATGTGAAATGTCATGTATGAAACGAGATGCCAGTCCAGGTTCAATGCACGATGCTGGATGCTTGGGGGCT
>NW_011495070.1:6827248-6833642 GCF_000754665.1 Bison bison bison | reverse complement strand
GGTATTCTAATGCATATATATGGAATTTAGAAAGATGGTAACGATAACCCTGTATACGAGACAGCAAAAGAGACACTGATGTATAGAACAGGCTTATGGACTCTGTGGGAGAGGGAGAGGGTGGGAAGATTTGGGAGAATGGCATTGAAACATGTGAAATGTCATGTATGAAACGAGATGCCAGTCCAGGTTCAATGCACGATGCTGGATGCTTGGGGCTGGTGCACTGGGACGACCCAGAGGGATGGTATGGGGAGGGAGAAGGGAGGAGGGTTCAGGATGGGGAACACATGTATAACTTTATTTTTTTTTATATATAAAAAAAAAAAATCGTATCCAAAACCTAGAATCAGCTATTTCTTTAAGAAGCCTTGCTTTTTTTTTTTTTAAGAAGCCTTGCTTCTTTTTTTAATGTGATTGTAGTATTTAAGGATTTAAGTATTGAAACTACAATCTAGGTGACTAAGGGATGTCCTTTGCTACTGGGTTGGTCATTGTATCTAGGCCTTTAAGTAGACATAGTCATGTCATTTCACATTCCCCCAAACAGCACTCTATGTGAATACTTGTTTGCCATGAGATATACTGTCAAATGTTCAGATTTTTGCTCACATGGTGGATAACAAAATATTAAAGTTTGGGTTTAATTTGCATTTCCTTTACTAACAGTAAGGTTGAACATTTTTTCATTTGTTTAACAATCATGTACATTTCTTTCATGCAAACTATTTGTTCATATCTCTAGTATATTTTCTATAGTGTTGTCAATCCTTTTTTTATTTTTAGAAGTCCTTTATGTAACAGAGAGTAAACTTTTGTCTATGATGTAGACGAAAATATAAATATTTTTTCAAGCTTGTCAATCTTCTTCATTTGCTTACAATGTTTTTGTAATATAAGAGATTTTTAGGTTTTATGTAATCAAATTGATTAATCTTTTTCTGTATTGTTTCTGAATTTTGAGCTATGATTAGTGTAGCAGATTGGGAAAAAAAAGTAGCTACACATTCTTCCCTTGTATGCACACTCCTGTGTGTGACTTTACATCTCTTCCTGTCAAGAGATGGGCACTATTTTTTTAGCTCCTTGAATTTAGGCTTGCCTTGTACTTTGCTTGGTAGAATGCTGAGGAAGTGACCTCATGAGAGTTCTCCCTCTCTTGGATCTCTGGGACCACTGAGTGGAAAAGCCTGGACTAGTCCATGAGGATGAGAGACCATGTGGAGAGAGAGGCCCTATCTATCACTGGCGCCAGCCCCGGATCTGTGAATGAGATCCCCCTAGATCAGCATGCCTGATTGCTGCAGTTGTGAGTGACCCAGGCAAGACCAGATAAGAACCACCCAGCTGAACAGACCAAATTGCTGGTCCTCAAAATTGTGAGCAAAAAAGATGGTTATGTGTTAAGCCATGAATCTGGAGCAGTTTAAGCAGAGGTGTAGCTAAGATATTAGGAAATAAAATTTTCAATTTGGTGCAGCCCAGCTTTCATATGTTGCATTTCACATTCCTTAACTGGGATAAAGAAAGAACTAGCTGTGCCCAGCAGATACAGAATTGATCTGGCTTAACCTCCTGGCCAGTTGTTGCCTTTTCTGAAATTTTTTTTTTAGAACTACTAAATGCCAAGTGTGACTGACTGTACACAGAGGATTTTTTTTTTCTTTTAAAACTCAATATTGATTGAAAATAATCTTTTCAAGTCTAACAGCAACCTATATTTTATTAACTTTTTTAACTTTAATAACCAGTGTAATGAAAGCTGAACAATGGTATTCTATAAGCAGCATTTTAACGATCAGACCACTGACTGATTTTAATAGAACAAAAAGATGCATTTAAAGAAAAAGTCAAAGTGGGAGAAATACAGAGTGTGGGGCCTAAGATGGAAAACCCATTGCAAAAGATAAAAATTGGCATCAGAATCAGACAACCAAGTTACTTCTCTTTGATGAAGACAGAGATATAAAGGAAGAGTAAGTTTAGGAAAATGTAACACACATTCTAATTAGTGACATGCTCATGAAATTTAAATATTAATTCAACTGTGGAAAGAAATGTATGGAGCAGTCTTGAACAGTGGATCTGAGGTAACTACTCTGTCCAGTTTTTCAAAACGTGAATTTTCTATTACAAAGTACCGTGTATTCCACAGCCAGCTTTTGAGAGTTGAAGCTGAATTCAAAGAAGATTAGCTTCTGGATGTGTTAGTAGTTTCTGTGCCAAGCATTAGTCCTGTCAGATAGCATCTGGTGACCAGAGGCAACACTGTCCTTTATAATAAAGCACATCATACAATGTTTTCCCTCAGTTAAAAATCCCTCTAAAGAAATTTCTAGAAAAAAAAATGTATTTATTTTAACTTTGGGGGTAAGTTTTTAGTGAATAAGCTGGAGGAATTTAGAAAGTTCAGCATTATTATTTGACTTTTTCACATGGATATATAATTTTAAATATTCATTGCTCCTATTAGTGATTAAACCTAACCTGAAAAACTTAACCTTTATTTTCTGAGATTAAGTCATATGGAGTGATTTCTGGGTTGTAGGATGAGAATAAAGAGAAAATTAACATTTAGGAGGAATTCGCTAGTGGTCTAGTGGTTAGGACTCTGAGCTTTCACTGCTGAGGGTGACTATTCAGTCCCTGGTTGCAGAATTAAGATACCACAAGACAGGCAGTGTGAACAACAACAATAACAAAAATAAATAGGATGACCAATTAAACTGATTATTAAAACTCATATTTAGATGATAATTGATCAAATTAATACTGAAGTGATTTTTATATGAAACTTTCAATAGGAAAATAATATATTTTATGAGAACTCAAATAGTAGCAAAATATTCTGAAATTAAGCTTTTTTACAAATTTATCACCATCATATCTCTAACTCCTCCCAGTCCATTTCATCTCCAAACTGTCTCGAAATTGTCACCTTAGTTCAATTCCTCATACCTGCAGCCTCTTAGCAAGTCTCCATATTAGTCAGTTCACTGTTATTTTTCTAGAATGGTTAGTTGACCATGTTATCTCTCAGTTTAAATTCTTCATTAACCCACCAATATCTGATTGAGGACATTTGAATTTGTGACTACTTTGCAGTCAAAATTCTTACTTTATGGTATGATACTTAGGGCCCTCCACAAACCACAACTGCCCAATATCTCTTCAATCTTATTTTTTTTGTCTTTACTCCTATTTTCCTACAGCTTCCAGCCACCTCCCCTCTCCCATGACCCAAACAGCCTCGATGACTTAGCAGCATCGTTACTTGAACTTCCTATCCTGTATTTTGCCTCAAAGAACTTGTATACATGGTTCACTCCAAATGGAAAGACTCTCCCAATCCCTCAGCTGGCTCAACTTTTTTCTAATTACTCAGTTCAAACATTGTCTGCTCTGCAACACTTTTCCTCACCTGACTGAGCTGAAGCCACCACATCTTCTTTTGTGTCAGTCTATACCTCACTGTGCAACGGCATCCCACTCCGGTACTCTTGCCTGGAAAATCCCATGGATGGAGGAGCCTGGTAGGCTGCAGTCCATGGGGTCGCTAAGAGTCAGACATGACCGAGTGACTTCACTTTCACTTTTCATTTTCATGCATTGGAGAAGGAAATGGCAACCCACTCCAGGGTTCTTGCCTGGAGAATCCCAGGGAGGGGGAGCCTGGTGGGCTGCCGTCTATGGGGTCGCACAGAGTCAGACATGACTGAAGCGACTTAGCAGCAGCAGCAGCAGCATACCTCACTCAAGGGCTTACCAGGTGGTGCTGGTGGTAAAGAACCCACCTGCCAATACAGGAAAGATCCCCTGAGGAGGGTATGGCAACTCACTCCAGTATTCTTGCCTGGAGAATGCCATGGAGAGAAGAGCCTGGTGGACTGTGGTCCATAGGGTGGCAAAGAGTCAGACACAACTGAAGCTCCATAGCACGCATGTACACACCTCACTCTATTATTGCACTTATCAATTTTGTTTTTCAGTCATTTTTTTATATTTTGGAACCTCTGAAGAGACTGGAAGTTGCCTGCAATGAAAGACCATGTTAAGGCCCTCAATAAGTGTTTGGTGAATGAAATCATGATGCTCACAGAGTTTGGCCTGTTTTGTAGAGTTGCTTCTATGGAACTGCTGATATTCGGCCATTCTTGACCTACCAAAATGGCATTTTTATAAAATTCAACCTAAATATATTCCAGGAGGCAAATCTTGAGAAACGTTCAGATTGCCAATGTTGTTAAAATATTTATAATTTTGATTGTAAACACAGAATTTTCTCAGATTATTTGGAAAATCAACTGATGAAATCCCCAATTGTAGATACATATATATATATATATTTTTTTTTTTTACTTTTTTATTTTTGGTAAAGAAATCAGCCTATATTTTTCTTCTCTTAGTACCAAGCCCACTTGTCATTTTGAATTGAATTTTCATCCCATTTGCACTTTTTTTTTTTTTTTTAAGAAAACATTACTTCATAGATATCTTGCTAAGGTTTCCATCCAGACCTTTTCCTTCCTGCCTTTGTTGACAGTCTAGAGAGGGCAAGCACAGGCTTTTGGTTCGATAGTGCTCTGGGAAGACTTTTCAGCTTTGGAACAAGCATCACCATGTTGATCAATTTACATGAGAACTGTAGCTGCGGGCAGATTCCAGTGCAATCACATGTGCCACCTCACATTACTTCAGCTTCACTGTTCCTGAAGAGATTGTTTCCCAAGTATTTCAACACAACTCCACAATAATGACTGTCTCTGTCCTGAAGGGGGAAAGTTGAACAGAAATACCCAATATCTTCAGATTATTCCTCAAAATTCATTCAAAAATCAGGTCAGTATAATAAAGCTGATCTGGGAGCTTATACAAGTTTTTGTAAAAACATTTCTCGTCCAACAAAAACTCACTTCAAAAGATTTATCCATGAAAACAGTAGTAGTGAAGCAGAGTTCATCTGACTCTTTTTTACCTATTGGCTATTTTGGTTACTGTAGTATTTTCTGCTTCTCCCTGAGAGTCAATTTCCTCATAACTCAGCATTAATTGGAAGCAGAACTTCTCATACTCTTAGTGCACGCAACTGGCCATCATCTGGACTGTGTGGATTATCTTTGTATGGATGAGTTCTGTCTAGTCAAGTTTCCATAGCTTTCAGTGTAATATAAATATATGGCTAAAAATGTATGGTGAAAAATGAAGGGAGTTGTGTGATTGTTAACTATACTAGATATAAAAACTTATAAAGCTATAGCAATTAAAGTATTAATTGCTGTAGTTGGTATAGCTGAATAGTGGAGAAGGAAATGACAATCCTCTCCCGTATGACTGAGCGACTAAGCAACAGCAATAGCTAAAGAGATGAACAAACAGCAGTGGAAAAAAATAAGCAGCTGACAAACAAGCCTACACATATCTGAATAGGAATATTATGATTGGTTTGAAATCACTGAAGAAATGATAAACTCTTTAGTAAGTGATACAGGGACTACTGAGTATCCATATTGAAAAATAAAATAAAACTAGTTTCTTATCTCACAACACACACACACAAAAGTCCAGATGGATTAACAATTTAAAAGTGAGAAGAAAAATTCTAAAATTTTTGGAAGAAAATATTTCTTTGACTTCAGGAAAGAGAAGGATCCCTCAAGACACAAAATTGCAAAGCAGAAGAAAAAGACTGATACATTTGATTACATTAATATAAAACCTCTATACAATAAAAATAACCATGATGAGAGTGAAAAGATAAGACACAAGATATGAAACCTTCAGAGATATAAGAATCTAGGCTATCTCAAGAATTTCTACCAATAAATAGAAAAAGAGAAACATCCTTAGCAGCAATTCACAAAGAATAAGAATTCATAGATGAAAGAAGCTAAATGGCTAATATATATACGAAAAGATTCTCAGCTTTAGTGGTAACCAATAAAAAAGCAAACAAAAACAATAATATGCAAAAAATGCATACTATCAAATTGGTAAAAACTTCAAAAATCTAATAGTACCAGTTCAGTTCAGTTAAGTTCAGTCACTCAGTCATGTCTGACTCTTTGTGACCCCATGGACTGCAGCATGCCAGGCCTCCCTGTCCATCACCAACTCCTGGAGTTTACTCAAACTCATATCCATTGAGTTGGTGATGCCATCCAACCATCTCATCCTCTGTCGTCCCCTTTCTCCTCCCACCTTAAATCTTTCCCAGTGTCAGGGTCCTTTCCAGTGAGTCAGTTCTTTGCATCAGGTGGCCAAAGTATTGGAGTTTCAGCTTCAGCATCAGTCCTTCCAATGAATATTCAGGACTGATTTCCTTTAGGATGGACTGGTTGGATCTCCTTGCAGTCCAAGGGACTCTCAAGAGTCTTCTCCAGCACCACTGTTCAAA
>NW_011495070.1:6826719-6827148 GCF_000754665.1 Bison bison bison | reverse complement strand
TTCTCAAGAGGCAGGTCAGGTGGTCTGGTATTCCCATCTCTTTCAGAATTTTCCACAGTTTGTTGTGATCCACACAGTCAAAGGCTTTGGCATAGTCATTATAGCAGAAATATATGTTTTTCTGGAACTCTATTGCTTTTTCAATGATCCAGCAAATGTTGGCAATTTGATCTCTGGTTCCTCTGCCTTTTCTAAATCCAGTTTGAACTTCTGGAAGTTCACAGTTCATGTACTGTTGAAGCCTGGCTTGGAGAATTTTGAGCATTACTTTGCTAGCGTGTGAGATGAGTGCAATAATGTGGTAGTTTGAGCATTCTTTGGCATTGCCTTTCTTTGGGATTGGAATGAAAACTGACCTTTTCCAGTCCTGTGGCCATTGCTGAGTTTTCCAAATTGCTGGCATGTTGAGAGCAGCACTTTCACAGCATC
>NW_011495070.1:6826024-6826619 GCF_000754665.1 Bison bison bison | reverse complement strand
TGGTTGGATCTCCTTGCAGTCCAAGGGACTCTCAAGAGTCTTCTCCAGCACCACAGTTCAAAAGCATCAATTCTTCAGTGCTCAGCTTTCTTTCTAGTCCAACTCTCACATGCATACATGACCACTGGGAAAATCATAGCTTTGATTAGAAAGACCTTTGTTGGCAAAGTAATGTCTCTGTTTTTAAATAAGCTGTCTAGGTTGGTCATAACTTTTCTTCCCAGGAGCAAGCATCTTTTAATTTCATGGCTGCAGTCACCATCTGCAGTGATTTTGGAGCCCCAAAAAATAGTCAGCCACTGTTTCCCCATCTATTTGCCATGAAGTGATGAGACCAGATGCCATGATCTTAAATTTCTGAATGCTGAATTTTAAGCCAACATTTTCACTCTTCTCTTTCACTTTCATCAAGAGGCTTTTTAGTTCTTCTTTGCTTTCTGCTATAAAGGTGATGTCATCTGCATATCTGAAGTTATTGATATTTCTCCCGGCAATCTTGATTCCAGCTTATGCTTCATCCAGTCCCACATTTCTCATGATGTACTCTGCATATAAGTTAAATAAACAGGGTGACAATATACAGCCTTGATGTACT
>NW_011495070.1:6824551-6825924 GCF_000754665.1 Bison bison bison | reverse complement strand
TAGTTTGAGCATTCTTTGGCATTGCCTTTCTTTGGGATTGGAATGAAAACTGACCTTTTCCAGTCCTGTGGCCATTGCTGAGTTTTCCAAATTTGCTGGCATGTTGAGAGCAGCACTTTCACAGCATCATCTTTTAGGATTTGAAATAGCTCAACTGGAATTCCATCACCTCCACTAGCTTTGTTCGTAGTGATGCTTCCTAAGGTGCACTTGACTTCGCATTCCAGGATGTCTGGCTCTAGGTGAGTGATACACCATTGTGATTATCTGGGTACCAAGGGATGTGTTTAAATATTCAATGTTTATTGGTAGATCCAATTTGAAAAGGAATTTGGCAAACTCTAGTAAAGATGAAGATACCCTGTGACCCAACAATTCCATTTTTAGGAATATATTCTAGAAATGGAAACTCTCACATGTGCTCTTGGTAATATGTACTAGAATGGTCAGAGAAACACTGTAATAGTGAATAAAATAAAAATAGCCTAAATTAATCTTAATAGAAAATGGAAAAATGATTTTGTTCATTGGTATAATTGTTTTCTGGAAAATTGAGATTTTGGGTGGATTTCAATCTGTTTGAGCTCTTTATTCATTTTTTTTTTACTTGGTTACAAGGAGGAATACCCTTATCTATTAATTATACTTTATAATCAATTATATATCCCACATTAATAAGAAAAAGTTTAGGGAGTTCCCTGGTTGCCCAGTGGTTAGGATTTCACCGTGGTAGCCCAGGTTCAGTCCTTGGTTGGGGAACTGAGATCCCACAAGCCATGTGGCTTAGCAGGGAAAAAAAAAGTTCAGTGTTTTACATTAGCAGTGAGGTGACAATGATTAAATATGAAAAAGTTATTGAGCAAAATCAACCTCCTATGCAAACCTAATTTATAAAGTAAACAATTTTCTGCAGCAAACATTTTAGCAAACATAATTACTTACTCAAGTAAACCTTTAACAATTTTTTTGGCCATTTTTAGTAAACAAACTTAGAAAAGCTATTTTCTGTTGATAGGACAGAAAAAAATACGCATATAGATTTCACTTAAATTTTTGGTAACTAGTATGAGAAACGCTGGACTGGAAGGAACACAAGCTGTAATTAAGATTGCCGGGAGAAATATCAATAACTTCAGATATGGAGATGGCACCACCCTTATGGCAGAAAGTGAAGAGGAACTCAAAAGCCTCTTGATGAAAGTGAAAGTGGAGAGTGAAAAAGTTGGCTTAAAGCTCAACATTCAGAAAACGAAGATCATGGCATGTGGTCCCATCGCTTCATGGGAAATAGATGGGGAAACAGTGGAAACAGTGTCAGACTTTATTTTTCTGGGCTCCAAAATCACTGTAGATGGTGACTGCAGCTATGAAAT
>NW_011495070.1:6799988-6824451 GCF_000754665.1 Bison bison bison | reverse complement strand
GTAGATGGTAACTGTAGCCATGAAATTAAAAGACGCTTACTCCTTGGAAGGAAAGTTATGTCCAACCTAGATAGCATATTCAAAAGCAGAGACATTACTTTGCCAACAAAGGTTCGTCTAGTCAAGGCTATGGTTTTTCCTGTGGTCATGTATGGATGAGAGAGTTGGACTGTGAAGAAGGCTGAGCGCCAAAGAATTGATGCCTTTGAACTGTGGTGCTGGAGAAGACTCTTGAGAGTCCCTTGGACTGCAAGGAGATCCAACTAGTCCATTCTGAAGATCAGCCCTGGGATTTCTTTGGAAGGAATGATGCTAAAGCTGAAACTCCAGTACTTTGGCCACCTCATGCAAAGAGATGACTCATTGGAAAAGAGTCTGATGCTGGGAGGGATTGGGGGCAAGAGGAGAAGGGGACGACAGAGGATGAGACGGCTGGATGGCATCACTGACTTGATGGACGTGAGTCTGAGTGAACTCTGGGAGTTGGTGATGGACAGGGAGGCCTGGTGTGCTGCAATTCATGGGGTTGCAAAGAGTCGGACATGACGGAGCCACTGATCTGATCTGATGCAAATACAGTATTAATCCTTACATTTCTTTCCAAAGAAAGAATACATTGTAATGTGGTTCTTGAAGTTCTCAAAATCTCCTTTCACTGGCTTCTTAATATTTTCTACTAAGTGCCATTGAAATTTATGATCTATTATTTCAACTTCTAATCAATAATGAATTTTAAAAATGGAGAATTATACATTTGTATAAGCAGAAAAGCACTGAGGTGGGTGGGAAGAATGTGAATAGAATATAGCAATGAAAGTGAAAGAAATAAAATGACATATATCAACATGGATAAATCTCAAAAATATAATGTTGAATGGAAAATGCAAGTTGTCTGTAATGTATAATTGTTGTTTAAGTTCCTTAGTTGTGTCTGACTCTTTGCAACCCCATGGACTATAGCCCCCCGCAAGGCTTCTCTGCCCATGGGATTTCCCAGGCAAGAATACTGCAGTGGGTTGCCATTTCCTTCTCCAGGGAATCTTTCCCACCCAGGGATCTAACCCACGTCTCCTGCATTGACAGGTGGAATCTTTACCACTGTGCCATCAGGGAAGATGTGAGAATTAATACAAAGAAAGTAGAAGCAGATAGAAGAAAGAGGGAATATTTACAGATTTATCAGTAAGTTTATTGAATATAAACCCTTCTAGTATTTTAAACCATCCACTCAAAGTTAATCATTCACTACAATGACTTCAGTCAGCTGTCATTTTAAAGCAGAATGAATATTATATTTCTTTAACAGGGTAAAGAAGTATAGTAATGAGAATTCGTTCAATTATAATGTAATTGACACCTACTTAAAACATCTTAGAACTTAGGAAAAGTCACAGAGGGAATCCTTTTCTGCCTCCCTACACGAGTCCCAGGGAACTCTGTAGGAGACACAGAAAACTGAATAAATTGCATTTCCCTATCACATTCTCCACTCTCAGATAAGACAAAACCAGGGACTTCAGTGTCTAGGACTCCATGCTTCCCATGCCAGGTGGAGGGGTGGGAACAAGTTTGATCCTTGGTTAGGAAACTAAGATCCCACATGCCACCCTGCATAGCCAAAAAATAACAATAAAATTTTTTTTAAAAAGATAAAACCAGTTAGGCACTTCCCCAGTCCCTTTTGGCTTGGAAGCAGAGCTGCAAGTGACAGCCAAAATGCTCTCCTCAGCCAAAGGAGGCGGACAAGAGGTTGTCTTCTCTCCTCCTTTGGATTCCTGTCATGTAGGAGGTGAGAGAGAATCCTGGTGTGGGTCCAGGTACGAATGATAAATGACCCAGTGGAAGGAGAGTTGAATCATGGTGCATGATGGTATGGATAAAGGCATTATAGCGGGGTTTTTTTTTTGTTTGTTTTCCTCTTTGAGATTTTAAGGATTACCTATTACTTGCTTTTTTCTCCCTTGGCAAGTTTTAATTTTACAAAAATTCCTTTCCTTGAAATGGTTTGAAAATATTTGATTTTCTTCCAGGCATTTTATTGAAGCAATTTCCTGCTTTATTTTTTAAAAAATGTAAAATGTGGAATGGGGATAACAAATGATCTACCTGACTTTAGAACAAATCATGCTTATTTAAGGCCTTATCCAAAGTATCCCAAGAAAACTGCATGCTTACCATCTTTCATAATTGGTTGAAAAAGTTAAAAAAAAAAGTCTGTTACTTGTTTGCCCTATAATAAATTTGGAAAATGATTCCAGTTTCATTTTGAGCCTGCCCAAGTAATAGGACTGAGTGCTTTCTTATGATTCCTTTCTGAAATCTGTTACAGGTTCTGTGATTTGCTGAGTGATCAAAGACCTGTGATTATGCCCCTCTGCATAATCTCTCAACTGGAAATTTAAGAACAGTTTTTCTCTTTAGCCATAGCTGTTGCAGATTAAAGGCTAGATTCTCATTTTTTGTTGTCAACAGGAAATTGGGAATGGGCCATCCTGAGCTTGGAAGGGAAAGAAACGGTCCAGATTGTCCAGAGCAGTTGTTTAGTTTGCTAAGTCGTGTCCGACTCTTGGCGACCCCATGGACGATATAGACCACCAGTCTCCTCTGTCCATGGGTTTCCTTCAGCAGGGGATCTTCCCGACCCAGGGATTGAATCCCAGGGATTCAATCTCAACCCAGGGTTTGAGTCTCCTGCATCTCCTGCATTTGGCAGGCAGATTCTTTACTATTCTACCATCTGGGAAGTCCTATATATATATATATATATATTTACATATATGTATATAAATTTTATTTAATTAATTAAATAAAATGTTTGGGATATACAGGTTATTCCTGTAGGGGGCACTGCTACTGTTCTAATTAGGGTGTATGCCCCAGTAGGCTAGATGAGTTTCAGTGCTACTTAGAGCGCTAACCAGGTGGATATAAGGTTATATACCTTAGACATCACAGAGCAGGGACTTGTTTGGACAGGACCATTGCTTTTCTGGTCTTTTTCCACAGTTAATGCTGTCTTCAGGACTAAAGCATTCCCATGCTTTCACATGAACCAAAAAAAAAAAGAAAAAATTAACGTAGGTATTACATAATCAGAACACTAGTACCTACAGGCAATGATTTTTGCCACTAGTCAAATATTTTATTTGTCTCAGTTAACCCATCTGGACTGCTTTGTACTATTTTTCAACCACATAAAGTTTCACTTTATTTTAAGGCAATAGAACATAAGACAATTATGATATTCTTGGGCATTTCCTTGTTCAGAAGTGAGAAATACAAAATAAGGCATTTTATTAGATGATTTGAATTTAATTTTAATTTTTCAAGGAGAATAATACATACATCTACAGCCTAACCATTAAATTGTAGACTGGTTCCAAATAGGAAAAGGAGTACATCAAGGCTGTATATTGTCACCCTGCTTATTTAACTTATGTACAGAGCACATCATGAGAAACGCTGGGCTGGAAGAAGCACAAGCTGGAATCAAGATTGCCAGGAGAAATATCAATAACCTCAGATATGCAGATGACACCACCCTTATGGCAGAAAGTGAAGAGGAACTAAAAAGCCTCTTGATGAGAGTGAAAGAGGAGAGTGAAAAAATTGGCTTAAAGCTCAACATTCAGAAAACGAAGATCATGGCATCTGGTCCCATCATTTCATGGGAAATAGATGGGGAAACAGTAGAAACAGTGTCAGACTTTATTTTTCTGGGCTCCAAAATCACTGTAGATGGTGACTGCAGCTATGAAATTAAAAGACGCTTACTCCTGGGAAGGAAAGTTATGACTAACCTAGATAGCATATTCAAAAGCAGAGACATACTTTGCCAACAAAGGTCTGTCTAGTCAAGGCTATGCTTTTTCTAGTAATCATGTATGAATGTGATAGTTGGACTATGAAGAAAGCTGAGCGACGAAGAATTGATGCTTTTGAACTGTGGTTTTGGAGAAGACTGTTGAGAGTCCCTTGGACTGCAAGGAGATCCAACCAGTCCATTCTGAAGGAGATCAGCCCTGGGATTTCTTTGGAAGGAATGATGCTAAAGCTGAAACTCCAGTACTTTGGCCACCTCATTCAGAGAGTTGACTCATTGGAAAAGACTCTGATGCTGGGAGGGATTGGGGGCAGGAGGAGAAGGGGACGACAGAGGATGAGATGGCTGAATGGCATCACCGACTTGATGGCCATGAGTTTGAGTAGACTCCGGGAGTTGGTGATGGATAGGGGGCCTGGCGTGCTGCAATTCGTGGGGTCGCAGAGTCGGACAGGACTGAAGGACTAAACTGAGCTGAACTTATGACCCATTTAAGAGATATCATTATTTGAAAGGTATTTTCTAATATTCTTTCCATCTCTCCCCACTCCCCTGTTAAAAAACCCCAAAACCCTAAGCAAGGTTACAACTGGACCATGCAAAAGATGATTTCTGTTTCTTAAATCTGGTTACTTCTGTCTAGAACCAAGTCAAAAGTCCCTCTCTTGGGAAAGAGTCAAGGTTTTTGGAGGGCACATAGGAGCAAGGAGGGAGTTAAACCACTCCGGAGCACCAGTGGGATGACAAGGCACCCTCACTCTTGACTTGCTAGAATGAGCTAGTAAAAAGCTTTCCTTTAGATGAAATCACGCTTCTCTCAAAGATCGCTGATTCCAGAACTTGCCTGCCCTTCACTGGCCTCCAGGGTCCTTGCCTCCCTGCCAGGACAGCTATTGTGCTGAAACTCAGATAGAATCACAAGTCAAGGGCCTGGCTGGGTGCTCACTCATACATTCCTTCTTTCATTCAATCATCTTTACATAAGTCATTGTTGAGTACCTGCTGCATGGCAGGAAGTGTTCTAAACAGACATCAAAACAGACAAAAATCAACAGACTTCTATTCAAAGGTACGTTTCTATTAGCTCTGGTGCCCTGCTTTCCGTTTCCATGACTACCGATATAGGTGTCTGCGAGTATGGCTGGGGTTTGGTGTTTCTTCCAGGCACTTTGCTACACACTAGCAAAGTAATGCTCAAAACTCTCCAAGCCAGGCTTCAAAATACATGAACCATGAACTTCCAGATGTTCAAGCTGGATTTAGAAAAGGCAGAGGAACCAGAGATCAAATTGCCAACATCTGCTAGATCACAGAAAAAGCAAAAGAGTTCCAGAAAAACATCTGCCTTATTGACTATACCAAAACCTTTGACTGTGTGGATCCCAACAAACTGGAAAATTCTTAAAGAGATGGGAATACCAGACCACCTTACCTGCCTTCTGAGACATCTGTTTGCAAGTCAAGAAGCAACAGTTAGAACCGGATGTGGAACAACAGATTGATTCCAAATTGGGAAAGGAGTATGCCAAGGCTGTATATTGTCACCCTGCTTATTTAACTTATATGCATAGTATTACGTTATGTGAAATGCTGAGCTGGATGAACCACAAGCTGGAATCAAGATTGCTGGGAGAAATATCAATAACCTCAGATATGCAGATGACAACACCCTTACGGGAGAAAGTGAAGAGGAACTAAAGAGCCTCTTGATGAAAGTGAAAGAAGAGATAGAAAAAGTTGGCTTAAAACAAAACATTCAAAAAACTAAGACCATGGCATCTGGTCCCATCACTTCATGGCAAATAGATGGGGAAACAATGGAAACAGTGACAGACTTTGTTTTCTTGGGTTTCAAAATCACAGCAGGTGGTGACTGCAGCCATGAAATTAAAAAATGCTTTTTCCTTGAAAGAAAAGCTATGACAAACCTAGATAGCATATTAAAAAGCAGAGACATTACTTTGCTGATAAAGGTCCGTCTAATCAAAGCTATCGTTTTTCCAGTAGTTAAATATGGATGTGAGAATTGGACCATAAAGAAACTGAGCACTGAAGAATTGATGCTTTGAACCATGGTATTGGAGGAGACTCTTGAGAGTTCCTTGGGCAGCAAGGAGATCCAACCTGTCCATCCTAAAGGAAATCAGTTCTGAATATTCATTGGAATGACCGATGCTGAAGCTAAGCTCCAATACTTTGGCCACCTGATGCGAAGAGCTGACTCACCAGCTGACTCTGATGCTGGGAAAGATTGAAGGTAGGAGGAGAAGAGGGCGACAGAGGATGAGATGGTTGGATGCCATCACCGACTGAATGGACACGAGTTTGAGCAAGCTCAGTATGTTGGTAATGGACAGGGAAGCCTGGTGTGCTGCAGTTCAGGGGGTCACAAAGAGTCAGACACGACTGAATGACTGAACTGAACTGAACTTTTAGAAGTGATCTTCTCAATGTGGTGCTTCTGATTGATTACTTGCAGACACTTTCCCCTCTGCAAGGCATTTCATAGTATTTAGGGAGGGAGAAATTCATGCCTCAGCTTACACTGTGCCCCAGCCAATGATTCAATGTACTCCAATGTACAATGATTCAATGTACCTCCAATGATTCAAGTACTTTGGAAAGGTCTGGATCATCAGCTACATTGTCCCTTCCCTACAGTAAATTTTCCCCAAGGATTTTCCTCTCCCACTGCCACTTTTTAAAAATTAATTAAAAAAAAATTAATAAAAATTAATTTTTATTGGAGTATAGCTGCTTTGGGCTTCACAGATGGCTCAGTGGTAAAGAATCTACCTGCCAAACAGGAGACATGGTTTCAGTCCTCTGGTCAGAAAGATCCCCTGGATAAGTAAATGGCTACCACTCTAGTATTCTTGCCTGGGAAATCCCATGGACAGAGAAGCCTGGTGGGCTAAAGTCCATGGGGTCACTAAAGAGTCAGACACAACTTAGTGACTAAAGTAGCAACAATATTGCGTTGCTACTGCTGCTAAGTTGCTTCAGTCGTGTCCGACTCTGTGCAACCCCATAGACAGCAGCCCACCAGGCTCTGCCATCCCTGGGATACTCCAGGCAAGAACACTGGAGTGGGTTGCCATTTCCTTCTCCATTTCGTGAAAGTGAAAAGTGAAAGTGAAGTCGCTCAGTCGTGACCGACTCGTAGCAACCCCAAGGACTGTAGCCCACCAGGCTCCTCCATCCATGGGATATTCTAGGCAAGAGTACTGGAGTGGCTTGCCATTGCCTTCTCCGATTGTGTAGTAAGGGGTAATTTTTTAAATTGGAGGATAATTGCTTTACAATGTTGTGTTAGTCACTGTACAGCAAAATGATTCATATATATATAGCATATGCTTATCTTTTCTGTTTTGGATTTATTTCCCATTTAGGTCACCAAAGAGTATTGAGTAGAGTTCCCTGTGCTATACAGTACATTCTCATTAATTATCTATTTTATATATAGTATCAAAAGTGTATATATATCAATCCCAATCTCCCAATCCCTCCCACCCGCTCTTTTCCCCATTGGTATTCATATGTTTGTTCTGTATGTCTGTGTCCTTATTTCCGCTTTGCAAATAAGTTTTTTTGTCTCATTTTTTCTAGATTTCACATATATGTGTTAATACACAATACTTGATTTTCTCTTTCAGATGCATTTCACTCTGTATGATAGTCTCTAGGTCCGTCCACATCTCTATAAATGACCCAGTTTTGTTTCTTCTTATAGCTGAGGAATATCCCACTAAATATATGTACCACATCTTCTTCCTCCTTTCCTCTGTTGATGAACATTTAAGTTGCTTCCATGCCCCGGCTGTTGTAAATAATGCTGCAATGACCCCTGAGGTGCATGTGTCTTTTTTTTTTTTTTTTGCGTGTGTCTTTTTGAATTATGTTTTTCTCTGTATATGGCCCGTATCTCCCACCGTCACTTTAACTGTACAACTCTTATCAGGCTTCACACAGCCTTCTTTGCCATCAGACATGTGCTACAAATGTGATCTTAGAAGGGAGGGTCCACATCCAAAACTCTAATCTCACAAAGGTTTGTGCTTTTTTTTCCTCCCACCTCTATGTAATTTTGTAGATGTAAATAAAAATGAGAATAGAATACTTTTCAGCTTCACTGGACAGCATCCAAGCTCAAAGTCCAATTGTTGTTGCCTCTTTTTATCTAAGTGTCTAAGCTCCTTTGTTAAGCTAAAATAATCTCCCATTATATATGAAATATTTCTGTTGTTCATTTGCTCAGTTGTGTCCAACTCTTTGTGACCCCATGGATTGCAGCATGCCAGGCTTCCCTGTCCTTAACAGTTTCCTGGAGTTTGCTCAAACTCATGTCCATTGAATCAATAATACCATCCAGCAATCTCATCTTCTGTCGCCCCCTTCTTTTGTTCTCAATGTTTCCCAGCATCAGGATCTTTTCCAATGAGTCTACTCTTTGCATCAGGTGGCTAAAGGATTGGAGCTTCAGCTTCAGAATCAGTCCTTCCAATGAATATTCAAGGTTGATTTCCTTTAGGATTTAAGTATAATATATATATATACACACACACACATATATAATAAACATTTCTACTAAAGGTGACTTTTTAAAAAGCTATTTGAATATTTCCTGGTTTTTTATTTTAAATTAAGTTATTCCCATGTGCTTGCTTCAGGAGCACATATACTAAAAGTAAGCTCTTCCCAATTTTTCTTGTAAAAATAATGTATAATCATTTTTAATTAAAAAAAATGTAGAGAGACAAGAATATAAGCAATGTTTTACTAACCAAAGGAAATGATACTTATAATTCCATTACATTTTATATATTCCTATCTCGCAAAAATATTTTAAAATAATTTTTAAATAAATTATGGTCCCCCATATAGAAAAACATAGTGTATTAAAAAGTTCCCAGTTTTCCCCCCAATAGCATTGTTTAACCACTAAATTGTGGCTGTCCTCCTAGAAATTCCTATGTGTACTTAAACATAATTTCAGTCTTTTTGAAAACATAGGGTTTTGGGGGGAGGCTGGTTTACAAAACGTTATCTTTCTTTTTTTTTCAGTAATTATGTTGCGGCATATTTTACGTATCACATATTTCACTCAAGTGTGGAATTCAGTGATTTTTTTTTTTTTTTGGCCACACCATGTGGCTTGTGAGGTCTTAGTTCCCCAACCAGGGATTGATCCTGGGCCTTCCATGATGAGAACATGAAGTCCTAACCACTGGACCATGAGGGAATTCCCTCTGATTTTTAATACAATTATTTTACTGTTTTACATGTGCAACTATCCCCATATATTCCCATGTTTTAAAATACTTCCATCACTCAAGATTCTTCACACACATTTACTGTCAACCTCTGTTCATCTGAACCTCAGCCCAGGCATATACTAACTTTCTGTCTATAGCTTTGCATTTTCTGGGCATTTTGTATAAATGGAATCATACAAAATGTAGTTTCTTGTACCTACATTCTTTCACTTAGCATAATACATTTTCAGAAAGTGGAGAAAAATGTTTATGAATACTTAATAAGTTTTATTTGAAAATTATCTCTCACAGGTAAATACAAAGAAGTTTTATTACTGTCAATGTTAAGGCAAGAACTAACAGTAATTTTCAGCTGTTGAGATCCAGTGCAAGATATCCAAATTTTTTGACATTCCACTCTTCCCTCTAGTGGCCAAGATGAAAAAAGCATATTGTGTTCGTTGCTAGTCCAAACACATTCTAGAGTCTTCAAATGCTCCTGGATGATAGACATTACATTTGGGAATTTCATGTAAGAGAGATTTCCTTTTTGTTTATTAGAGGCCTTTTATAAAGCAGGTTTCCTGAGAGGCATAATTTGTCATTCTCTGCAGTTCTTCCCACCATCAAATTTACTAGCCTCCCCATGTGGAGGGATTTAGTACTAGTATTAAGAACTCAAAATGTGGTATCCAATTTCCCAAGTTCAAATTTCAGCTCTGCCACTTCCTAGTTATGGGACCTGGGGAGAGTTACCTGCAAGTTAGTGGCTGAGTTTCCTCTGTAAAATGAGGATATAGTAATACCTACCTCATGGTGCTATTGTGAGGACCCAATGGATTAAGATGTGTGTAACTCCTTAAAATGTCCTGGCACATGGTGGGAGTTGAATAAATCGTACATATCCTTCATTCCGGGCTTCCCTGGTAGCTCAGCTGATAAATAATCTATCTGTGATGCAGGAGACCTCTGTTTGATTCTTGGATTGGGAAGATCTCCTGGAGAAGGGATAGGCTGCCCACGCCAGTATTCTTGCCTGGAAAATCCCCTGGACAGAGGAGCCTGGCAGGCTACAGTCTATGGGGTTGCTAAGAGTTGGACATGGCTGAGCAACGAAGCACAGCACAGCAGAGCATCCTGGGTTCCATTTTTTCTGCCTTCATTCCTGCTACAGTAAATGCCCATGCCAGCCCTTCCCTGTGCTCTCCTATTATCCCCACCCTTCTTCCCAGTGACTTTGCTCTGGTAATTTTCTTATCTTTTTCCGTTCTGTGATTTCCTCCTCTTCACCTGATCATCCTGCTTCCTTCCATCACCAGTTCATGCCAAAGACGATCCCTGCAGTCTTGTGATCAGTCCCCTGCTTCTATCCCTACAGTGTGCTGCCACTCAACACCCTGAGTATTTAAAAAATATTAACAAAAATTTACTTTCAAAAAAACAAAAACAAAAAAAAACCCAAAATTTACTTTCTTCTGCTCAGAATTAATGTTTTGTGGGGCTGAGTAATTGGCATGTTGTGTGTGATGGATGCTGAAAGGGTTTCTTGTCAAAAATAGCTCCTCCAGGGCCAACTCCCGATGCCTGAAAGTCCTTGCTTTTCTGTTTTCTGGGTCCGGCACTGTAACCATGGACTTCTCAGTTTTGGAGACAGTCCTGACAAAGGCAAGCAATATATAGAGAGCCCATTTTCACCCACAGATGGTGTCTGAGATTAATCTTACTGGTATTAGCCCTACAAACTTGTGGGGTGAGCCAGGGTACCCTAACACTACTATCCTGTAAGCTGCACACCCTCCCCAAACACCTGTTGTGTTTGCTTAGGGTATGTCTGCTTTAGACCCCAGGACCATTTGTGGGAAATAGAATCTTTCCTGACTACAAACACTGGGCTTGTAAAATGCTTAGGCTTTGTCATTTTTCTTTCCAAGGGGTTAAGGTCTTGCTTGGAGGCTAGGTGTACCACCCAACACTGCCATTCACCTCACTCTGAATAACATCCTTCCCTAGGAGAGCCTGTTGACATGTCCTGCCTGCTAGATGACAACTCCTTGGATATCATGAGGTGTGGGGATGCTTGAAAAGTGAAAGTGAAAATGTCAGTCACTCAGTCACCTTGCCTCTGATTCCTTACAACCCCATGGACCATAGTCCCCATGGACAATAGCCCATCAGGCTCCTCTGTCCATGGGATTCTCCAGGCAAGAATACTGGAGTGGGTTTCCACGCCCTCTCTCAGAAGATCTTCCAGACCCTGAGATCGAACCTGGGTTTCCTGCAGTGCAGGCAGATTCTTTAACGTCTGAGCCACGAGGGGATAAGCCTGTGGGGATGCCTATTTTCCCTCAGTTCTAACATATGCGATTGGCCAAGTTCCATATAGCACCTTATGTTTATTTTGCCCCAAGAGTAGGGAATAGGTCTGCTCCTCTCTTAGCCCTGTAATTCCCAAAGCACTCCCATATGATAAATTCACCAGGACAGACTCCCTCCCTCCATTTCTTGCTGCAACAGGACTACAAGTTATTGAGGCTAAGCTGGAGTGAGTAGCCTTTCCCTTCTTCGGGGGATCTTCCCAACCCAGGGATCGAACCCAGGTCTCCTGCACTGCAGGCAGATTCTTTATCAGCTGAGCCACAAGGGAAGCCCCTAGAAAGTAGGGCAAGAATTCAAATGGAAGCCCACATATTAAATGTCTACATATGTATAGATCATCAGTCAAATGGACAACTTATTCAAAAAAATCTATTCCATCCTCCAACCTTGAGAAATATATCTTCAAAGTAATAAAATTGAAATATGTGTTAAAGCTATGTCTTTTAATATGACCAAAAAATTGGCAAAATATTCAAGATGAATGGTTTTAATTATTACTGCATGTCTGGGCATTCTATTGATGAGAATAAAATAAAGGTAATCATAATTCATAAATTTTTATGTATTTTTCTGGTCATCATCTTAGCAAATCATTAATTATGATGTTATAATCAAGATTTTTACAATGATTGGCCTTGACACATGCTGTTTCAGTACTATTTTGGGGAATGGCAAACCTCCTTTGCTCTGGCTTCACATCTAACATTCCTGGCCTTTCTCTGCGCCATTCACGGTCTGGTCCCTAGGGGAGGAGTGATGTATTTGAATGGAAAGTTTGAGAGATGAAACTGAAATTATCGAGTTCATTCTCCTTTTTCCTTTGAGTTTTGTCTGCCCTCGGGGTGCACAGTCTTCTCTGCTTTTCCAGATGATTATCCAGCACTGCCTATGAGGAGGTAGGTAAGTTCAGTTTAGAGATGACACAATAAATGGGCTAACCTACCTAATCTACATCCTTCAATACTTTTAATGGTAACAAAGGTAGTATTCTTGCTCTCTTGCTGCTTTACTCTTTCATTTCTCTCTCAGTACGTTCCATGTTTCGGCAGGAAACAGAGCTATCATCCATTGGGTCCTATCAACTCTAACACACGTGGTGGATGAGGTTCACATGAGCACATAGCCTGGACATTGTGCTTCTTTCATTGATTTGCCCAAACGTGGGTTGTTGTTGTTGTTTTTTTTTTTTTCCAGAATCAGAGTTCCCTGACCAGAGATTGAAACTGAGCCATGGCAGTGAAAGCCTGGAATCCTTACCACTAGGCCACCAGGGAACTCACCAGTGTGGCCCAACTTTTAGCTAATTCTCCATAACACAATTTAAACCATTGTTTTATCGAGCAGGATTTCAACACAGAAAATAACTTAAAACTACAGCTCAATCCTAAATCTATCCTGGAGTCTTGGTCCAAGTTAGTGCCCTGCTTGGCTCAGGCACTATTGTTATTGATCTCAGAGAGCTTGCTCTTTCACCTAAATATCTGGTTCATTACTCTAATCTTGCCCTTCTGTCTCAGAAGCCAGACACCACAACCACCCAGTCCCTGCAGAGTCTCAGGGAATAGGAAGACTTCTGTCCCGAGTCACAGTCCACTTTTCTTAAGTCCTCAGCTTCTTCTGTGCCTGAACCAACTTTTCCCCAAGTTGAGCAATAATGGGAACATAGTTTGTCAGAGAAAAGGTCACCTCCACAAATAGGTGTGAATTTTGGCCCTCTGGTTCGTACAGAGCAGTTCAAAAGCGTATTTTCCAAAGTTTTAGTTATATGTGTTAAGTAGTATTATGGGTAGCCATAAACCAATCAGTTACACAATTCACAGTGAGCTATATCAAGCCCTAAGATCATGGCATCTGGTCCCATCACTTCATGGCAAACAGAACGGGGAAAAGTGAAACTAGTGACAGATTTTATCTGCTTGGGCTCCAAAATCATTGTGGGAAGTGACTGCAGCCATACAAATTTTAAAGAAGTTTGCTATTTGAAAGGAAAGCTGTGATAAACCTAGACAGTGTATTAAAAGCCAGAGATATCACTTTGCCTACAAAGTTCCATATATAGTCAAAGCTTTATTGACTATGCCAAAGCCTTTGACTGTGTGGATCACAATAAACTGTGGAAAATTCTAAAAGAGATGGGAATACCAGACCACCTGACCTGCCTCTTGAGAAACTTATATGCAGGTCAGGAAACAACAGTTAGAACTGGACATGAACAGACTGGTTCCAAATCAGGAAAGGAATACGTCAAGGCTGTATACTGTCACCCTGCTTATTTAACTTATGTGCAGAGTACATCATGAGAAATGCTGGGTTGGAAGAAGCACAAGCTGGAATCAAGATTGCCTGGAGAAATATCAGTAACCTCAGATATGCAGATGACACCACCCTTATGGCAGAAAGTGAAGAGGAACTAAAAAGCCTCTTGATGAAAGTGAAAGTGGAGAGTGAAAAAGTTGGCTTAAAGCTCAACATTCAGAAAATGAAGATCATGACATCTGGTCCCATCGTTTCAGGGGAAATAGATGGGGAAACAGTGTCAGACTTTCTTTTTTTGGGCTCCAAAATCACTGCAGATGGTGATTGCAGCCATGAAATTAAAAGACGCTTACTCCTTGGAAGGAAAGTTATGACCAACCTAGATAGCATATTCAAAAGCAGAGACATTACTTTGCCAACAAAGGTCCGTCTAGTCAAGGCTATGGTTTTTCCAGTGGTCATGTATAGACGTGAGAGTTGGACTGTGAAGAAGGCTGAGCGCTGAAGAATTGATGCTTTTGAACTGTGGTGCTGGAGAAGACTCTTGAGAGTCCCTTGGACTGCAAGGAGATCCAACCAGTCCATTCTAAAGGAGATCAGTCCTGGATGTTCTTGGAAGGACTGATGCTAAAGCTGAAACTCCAGTACTTTGGCCACCTCATTCGAAGAGTTGACTCACTGGAAAAGACTCTGGTGCTGGGAGGGATTGGGGGAAGGAGGAGAAGAGGACAACAGAGGATGAGGTGCCTGGATGGCATCACCGACTCGATGGACATGAGTTTGAGTAAACTCCGGGAGTTGGTGATGGACAGGGAGGCCTGGCGTGCTGCAATTCATGGGGTCACAGAGAGTTGGACACGACTGAGTGACTGAACTGAACTTGGTTCTTCCAGTAGTCATGTATGATGTGAGAGTTGGACCACAAACAAGGCTGAGCCCTGAAGAATTAATATTTTTGAACTGTGGTGCTGGAGAATACTTTTAAGAGTCGTTTGGATTGCAAGGAGATTAAACCAGTCTGAGAGAGTCATTTCCTAGGCAGGTTGATAAGAAGTCTAGGGGTCCCCAAGGAGAGAGGGATCTGGAATTCTCAAGGAGGAAGAAAGGACAAACATGTTTTCCCTCTACATTCCTTAGGATTATATAACAATAATGTATCCTCCCTGAGGTCAGTCTCTGGATTAAACCTTCTGGCTAATCCTGTTATCTTAAAATGTAAATTATGGGAGTAGGTCTGGTCTTTACAAGGATTATAAACAATGTATCCTGCCTGCAGACAGTCTCTGGATTAAACCTTCTGGATAATTCTGTTATCTTAAAATGTAAATTATGGGAGTAGGCCTGGTGAGGTCTTTGCAACCTCCAGACATTCTTTGGATTCACTGGAGAGTATATAACTCCATTGCTAACACTAGCAAGGGGGAACTCTTTTTACCCCTTTCTGATGTCCATGTCAGAAGCTTTCTCTATCTCCTTTATACTTTAATAAAACTTTATTACACAAAAGCTCTAAGTGATCAGTCTCTGGCCCCGGATTGAATTCTTCTCCTCAGGAGGCCAAGAATCCTGGCATCTTTGCATGGTTCAGCAACAACCTTTCATCTCAATCCTAAAGGAAAACGACCCTGAATATTCACTAGGACTGATGCTGAAGCTCCAATCCTTTGGCCACCTGATGCTAAGAGCTCATTGGAAAAGACCCTGATTCTGGGAAAGATTCCAGGCAGAAGGATAGGAGGGCAGCAGAGGATGAGATGGTTAGATAGCATCCAGACTCAATAGACATGAATTTGAGCAAACTCTGGCAGAGGGCGAAGGATAAGGAGGTCTGGTGTGCTGCAGCACATGGGGTTACAAAGAGTTGGACATGACTGATCAACAACAAAAATATCAAGCCCAGAGCCTTTCCTTCTGCCTGAAGAGAAGACTAAGCCTGTACATTTCTCCTTTATGTTTCCTCTCTGAATTCTGCCCCTCCAAACAGCTACTCCAAAACAATGCAGGACTCATTGAAAGCATGGGCAAGTCTGGTTGCCTAACACTCTAAAAAACTTTAGCAGACAGTGAATTACTGCCTAGCAGTTACAGGCTTTGTGAAGATAATGTCACGGTTGATCAGATATCCTTCATCAGCTATCTCCAACCTCATTAGTTTTCATATGTGTCAGTAGGGCCTAAGGAAAGCAGATAATGAGACAGAGTTAGGAGATTTATTGGAATTAAGGCTATGAAAGATAAAGGGAAAGGATACAGGATGGGTCAAAGATAGCCTTCAGATCTTGATGTAGATCTGACATGGAGGAGCAAGTAGGACGGGGCAGAGAGAACCTCGGGCAAACATAGATCTGATAAAGGCTCAGCCAACTGTCCGGAGCAGATTGCCTGTTAGAGCAGATTTCTATTTGGGTAGAAATGACCAGACCTAGTAACCTCGCTGTGCACAGTCATTGGCTGGGGTTGCCCTGGAGGAGCAGCCTGAAAGCCAAGATGGATAATTCCTTGCAGCTGAACAGCAAGTTCTTCCCTGAAAAGAGATCCAAACATGGACACTCCTTGGCTTTCACAGCAGGGAAATTTCTGTCAGCTGACTTTCCATCAGGGAGAGGACCAAGTGAAACTTTACAAAGTGTCTTGCTCATCACTTTAGCAAGATCCATGTCCTAACTATTCTCTTTCTTGTCTACTTCTTTCCATCACTACTGCCAGGCTCCACTTTGAGCCTTTATTTCTTGCTAGAACTATTGTAGTTGTCTCTACTGGTCTTCCTATGCCCTGTTGCACCCTCCATTCTGTTCTTCCCACTGCATTCAGAGCCATCTTTTCAAAGCTAAGTCTAATTAAAACCCCTGGTAGCTTAGCATTTCTCTTAAAACACACAGTTAAATTCCTATCATCTTTTTCAAAGTCCTAAGGGTTGCTGCCAACTACCTCTTCAGCCTAATCTCATACTCTTCATTGGCTATGCGCTGATACAGTAGCCATCTTTCTAATCCTAAGAAACGTGCTTTGCTTCTTTCTTTCACTGGGCTTTTACATGTGCAGGTTTCTCTGTCTGGGATGTTTCTGGCATTCTTTCCATGTCTGAGAAATACAGCATGAAGCGGCTGGAGTTTCTTTTCTCCCTATTGAACATACTCCAAATTTCTTTTTTAAAATTAAACAAAATGTAGATCAGAGGGCAACATTTTTTATAAAAATAAAAGTATAAATAGACATGTAAGATATTGAAGGACAATATTACCACCCAAGTCACTTGTAGAAAAAATTTGAATACAATGTTGTTTTTAAGAAATTATTTATTCATTATTTTAAAATTATCTTTCAGATCACTATAAAGAATATATTCACAGCCAATTATTTCTGTGGAACCATGAAAAAATTATGCAGTGTCCTTTGAAAAAAGTGAAATACAAATTGATAAATATAAGACTTTCATTTCTAGCAGTTCAGGCAACCAGACAACTGGAAAAATCCTTGCCATATAATATCTAGAAATTGTAGATAAAAACATTATAAATATTCCTTTCAACGCATAGCTGAGAGATATCTCCAAGAGAAAGAGAGAGAGGGAGAGACAGAAAGAGAGAGAAGATACTAATAACTGATAAAATCAGGTGAGGTGTGTATGGGTATTCTTTGAATTATTATTATTTTTTTTTTTACTCTTCTATGTGCTTGAAATTTTTCAGATTAAAATAAAGTAACACAATACAAACAAGATAGGCCCCAAATTAACAGAATATCAGGTGAAGCAGGAGAGAGGTTGGGGGGAAGGTGTGATCAAAATTATAGCATTTCAAGGTCCTTGTGTTCTACAGGAAAGTAGAGATAACTTTTGTAACTAGAGAAAAAAGAAGCTATATGTATTTTCCCATTTCTGATAGGTATATTTTTTGTATATATTAATGTATATTAATTTTTAATGTGTATTAATCCCAAAGATATTACACAGCCTCATTTAAATACTTCTAAAAGCAGTGAAAAATATGCACAATGACATTTATCGCAACATTGCTTACAGTAGCTTCACAAATTGTAAACAGCCTACTTTAGGGTAATACTGTGCAATCATAAATAATAATGATGATCCCCCATATGTATTGACTTGAAAAGATTTCAGGCTTACGACTGAGCAAAATAGGTCACAGAATATATGCAGAAACACATTTACATAAAATTGCTTTTATACATCTATGATTATGACAATGGTTGTCTCATGACAAGTGACTAGATGGTTTGACTTTGTACCTTACACTTCTGCATTTGAATTTGTTAAAATGTGCATAAAGAAATAAAAAAAGTAAAGATGTTCTTAAAGGTAAATGATAAAAGAAATTACAAGTACATTCTGCTCAATGTGGAAACATGTACATTATTATATGTAAAATAGAAAGCCAATGGGAATTTGCTTCATGACTCAGGGAACTCAAACTGGGGCTCTATAACAACCTAGAGAGGTGGGATGGGCAGGGAGGCGGGAGGGAAATTCAAGAGGGAGGGGACATATGTATACCTATGTCTGATTCATGTAGATGTTTGGCAGAAACCAACACACTATTGTAAAGCAATTATCCTTCTATTAAAAATAGATGAATTTAATTATTAAAAAAATTCCAAGTACTTTCTGCTCTTTCATTTCCACCTGGGCTCTGTTAGCAAAGGTGTCTGAAACCATTGCACATAGAAATGAACAGAAAGCAGAGACTAGAGCACAGCTCCTCTTTTGTAAGCAGTTGAGTGTGCACTTTGCAATAGGACTTCAACTTTCATAACAGTGAGTATTGTATTCTTCTTATCTGAAAGTCAGGAATACATGGCCCATTCCTGTCTGGCTAGGACATCCGTGCAGAGAAAGGGGTCATCGTTTCCCCAGGCCAGTGAAAAAAGTGTTGCTCAAGGCTCAGCTGCCACCAGGGATTAGAAAAGCAGCTGTGATCAAGTAAGTGCCCTAAGGCTAAGGAACTCAATATCAAAGAATCCTTTTCCATTCCAGCATTCAAGATGACCCCTCCCTTCACATTCTTTCAATAGTCCACCTAATTCATCTACCAGAATACTTTCCAGTTCCTTCTCAGCAATTCATTCCTGTCTTTTCTAAACTTTGCAGTAAGGCACTGCTTCCATCAGGGATTTAACACAGTATGCCGGTGCACCAGCAAGCTTTTTTCCGATCTGGGTGCCTCTTGGGGACCAAAGGTGCACCCAGGTTTGTAACTATTAGGATCACAGAAAAAGAAATGTATCCGAGAATTTAAAAAGCATTTAATATCAGACCATGTCTCCTGACCTCAGTGCCTTCGCTGAGCCTCCTGTTTGTACAGTTATGAACATCTGTCCAGCTTTTAAGTGTTAGTCACTCAGTCGTGTCCGATTTTTTGTGACCCTATGGACTGTAGCTCATCAGGTTCCTCCGTCCGTGGGATTCTCCAGGCAAGAATACTGGAGTGGGTTGCCATTCCCTTCTCCAGGGGATTTTTCCAAACCAGGGATCGAACTCTGGTCTCCCGCAGTGCATGTGGATCCTTTATCATCTGAGCCTGCAAAGTCTGTTTTCAAAGTACTATAGGTTTCTAAATGTTCAACTCCTGGTGGGAGTGCAGGGTAGGCACTCTCGAGCACTACCGGTGGGAGTATAAATTTTTTTGCTATGGACTAAACTATGTCCCCCCAGATTTGTACACTGAAGCACTAACCCTGCCCCAACAATGTGCCTGTATTTGGAGATAGGCCCTGTAGGGAAGTAATTCAGGTTAAATGAGGTCATAAGGTCAGTTCAGTCTCTCAGTCGTGTCTGACTCTTTGTGACCCCATGGGCTGCAGCATGCCAGGCTTCTCTGTCCATCACCAACTCCCAGAGCTTGCTCAAACTCATGTCCATCAACTCAGTGATGCCAGATGAGTGTATCTTTCAGATGGGCATATCTTTCCTTTCTCCTTTGCTTTTCTCTTCTCTTCTTTTCTCAGCTATTTGTAAGGCCTCCTCAGACAACCATTTTGCCTCTTTGCGTTTCTTTTCCTTGGGGATGGTTTTGATCACTGCCCTCTGTAAAAAGGAGGTCTTAAGGGTGGGGCCCTAATCCAATGCAACTGGTGTCTCTATATGAAGAGGATGAGACACCAGAACTCTCTTCGTGTCTCTGCACGTGCACAGCAAAAGGCCCTGTGGAGACACAGGGAGAAAGTAGCATCTACAGGCCAGAAGGAGCCCTCATCAGAAAGTTATTTGCTGGGCCTCTAACCTCCAGAATCTTCTGTTGCTTAAACCATTCAGTCAGTGGTATTTCGTTATGGTAGCCTGAGAAAACTAATACAGATACCAAAACTTTAAACAATGCTTAACGTTTTACACAGTTCTACTCTAGGAATAATCTCTAAAGAAATCATCATGAATTTACACAAAAATGTAAGTTCAAAGGCAGTTTTTGCAGTCTTATTAATAATATGAAAAAAATTAGAAACAAATATCTAGGTCCATATGATTGAATAAAGGTGAGTGTATGCTCAGTTGCTTCAGTCGTGTCTGACCCTTTGTCACCCTATAGACTGTAGCCCACCAGGCTCCTCTGTCCCTGGGATTCTCCAGGGCAGAATACTGGAGTGGGTTGCCATGCCCTCCTCCAGGGGATCTTCCCGATCCAGGTCTCCTGCAGTTTCTGCATTGGCAGGAGGGTTCTTTACCACTACACCACCTGGGAAGCCCTGAATAAAGGTAGACTGAACAAGTAAATAAACGATGAAATTCTGTCTTTTAATATGCTGTGGAAGGATAGTTAACATGGGAAAGGAGTCATAAACATATTATTAGGTGAAAAAACAAGGTTATGAAATAGTGAATACAGTCTATTTATTAGGAAAAAATATTGTTATGCACAGAAAGAAGTGGGGGGACTTTCCCGGTGGTCCAGTGACTAAGACTCAACTCCGAAAGCAAGGGGCCTGGGTGCAATCCCTGGTCAGGGAACTAGATACCACCAGCTGCAATTAAGGATCCTGCTTGCTCCAACTAAGACCCAGCACAGCCAAATAAATAATAAACACATAAATATTTTTTAAAAGATTTGTATGTAAATGCAAGTTTATGAATAATTTATTTAAAAAGAAAGAAGTGGGGATGGATTTACTTATATAAACACTTATTTTTTTTAATATTTATTTTTATACCAAAACATTGAGAATAATAACGTCAGGATGATGGATTAACTAGCAATTTTTAGTTTCTTTTTTTGTTTATATACAAGTTTTTTTTAAAAAATCACAGTGAATATGTGTTAATAATTTTTGGAATAAGAAAAAAACACTACAAAGTTTGTTACCTTCTTATAGTTATGAGCTTGACAGACCAAAACATCAAGCTGGAAAAATAGGCGTGCATTCAGAGTCAAACTGTAATTTTTCAGTAAGGAAACAAACTAACTGAATATCAATCCTTGGGTTTCAGGTGATGATAAACTCACCTAGAGCCAACAGTACAATATGACTGCTAAAAAAATTAATATAATATTAGGTTGCATAGCAGAAGTACAGCTTATGATACTTTGTTTAGTCCACACTAGGGCTTCACCGATGGCTCAGCGGTAAAGACTCCAACTGCAATGCAGGAGATGCAGGAGATGCGGGTTCGATCCCTGGATCTGGAAGATCCCCTGAAGGAGGGCACAGCAACCCACTCCAGTATTCTTGCCTGCAGAATCCTGTGGACAAAGGAGCCTGGCGGGCTACAGTCCATAGGGTCGCACAGAGTTGGACACCCTGAAGCGAATTAGCACACACGCATGCAAAACGTAATACTACCACATTTAAATAAAAAGAATGCCACATCTAAAAACAGATAAACTGAGTTCATAGGAAAATAACTGAGACAATGTAGGCTCACATGGAGGTCGAATGAGGAGGCTTATTGGGCTCATAAAAGATAAGAAGAAGGATAGACATGGAAGCTGGCAACAGAGGGCTAGCGTATGAAAGACAGAACTGATTTTGTTTTCTATTGTGCCCTTGAGAGAAGAACTAGAGTGAATCATTATTGCTTATAGGGAGGCAGTTTTCATATTAACTATAAGAAAGAACTTTCTAACAATCAGCCTATAGCAATAGGATGGGTGGGAAGCTGTTGAGTAAGGGTTGAGATAAAGGAGATGTAGAAAGTTGGGTATCCAGGTGGAAATTAGACCAGGTAACCAGTCAGGTCCATTCTACATACAGGGTTCCAGGATATTTTCAGAGCATACTGCTGAACTCTGTGCTCGTAATAAGGAAACATATCTCAGCACTCAACAAGGCCAGTCAGGCAGCCTGAGAGCTGTGACTTCAGGCTCTTCCTCACTCCTGTCATGCTTGTTTCTCATGTATTTGTTCCCTTCCCTGCCTCCTCCCCCCCACCCCAGAGAAATATCTTTACAAAAATGATTTAAAAGCAATATATATGCTCACTGTAAACAGCTTAAATAATGCAAAAGTGTGAGACTGAAAAAACCCTCCAGACTCCTTTCTGCTCTCTATTTCAGTATTCTTATATCTAAATAATGGCTTCCCTGGTAACTCAGCAGTAAAGAACCTGTCTGCCAATGCAGAAGAGCCTTGTTCGATCCCTGGGTTGGGAAAATCTCCTGGAGAAGGAAATGGCAACCCACTTCAGTATTCTTGCCTGGGAAATCCCATGGACAGAGGAACCTGGTGGGCTACAGTCCATTTGGTTGCAAAGAGTCAGACACGACTGAGCAGACTAACCATGAGCACGACACTACTATTATAACAATGATTTTACCTAGACCAGTTGGAAGCAACCAAATGTCCATTAGTTGGTTCACCAGCTGGATAAACATTTAGGAAAAACTAAATTTGTATATACATAGAGTGGAATATCATTAAAAATGAAGGAAACTTTGTCACATGCTACAACACAGATGAACCATGAAAACATTATGCCAAGTGAGATGCTGCTGCTGCTGCTGCTAAGTCGCTTCAGTTGTGTCCAACTCTGTGCCACCGCATAGACAGCAGCCCACCAGGCTCCCCCATCCCTGGGAATCTCCAGGCAAGAACACTGGAGTGGGTTGCCATTTCCTTCTCCAATGCATGAAAGTGAAAAGTGAAAATGAAGTCGCTCAGTCGTGCCCAACTCTTAGTAACCCCATGGACTGCAGCCCACGAGGCTCCTCCATCCTTGGGATTTTCCAGGCAAGAGTACTGGATCGGGGTGCCATTTGACTAGATGAGGGGAACTGCGAAGGTGTTGAATGAGTATAGAATTTCAGTTTTACTTGTTGAAAAAGTTCTGGACATCTGTGTATAACAATGTGAATAAACTTAACACTACTGGACTGTGCACTTAAAAACAGTTAAGATGGTAAATTGTATATTACGTGTTTATTACCACAATTTAAAACTTTAAACATTATTGAAAAATCTTCATAGGCCATTCAGATTTGGGGACCATTGGATTCCACTGCAGCTGAAACTTTTCTCCTTACACATCGTGATCATGATGGTTTATAAGGTGTCTGTCTCTAAGTCCTTGGAGACAGTTTTAGCAGTTGTGTGTGTGTGTGTGTGTGCGCGCGCACTAAGTCGGTTCACTCATGTCTGATTCTTTGCAACCCCACAGACTGTAGCCCACTAGGCTCCTCTGTCCATGGAATTCTCCAGGCAAGACTACTGGAGTGGGTAGCCATTCCCTTCTCCAGGAGATCTTCCCAACCCAGGTCTTTTAACCCTTATGTCTCCTGCATTGGCAGACAGGTTCTTTACTACTATGGCCAGCTGGGAAGCCTGTTTTATCAGTTACACTGCTGCTAAACTTTTATATAAAACAGAACTCTTCTACACATCAAATTGGGTTCCAAATTGGTTTCATTTTCAAACACAAAAGAGACTGTTTAATTTTATATTTTGTTAGTGACATCTTTGGGTTTATAGTTTAAAATCATTTTTACATGTTATCTCATTTGATCCTCATAACAACAAACTTTGGGGAAGATAAGGTAGATTTGCTATTTTCATTTCACAGATGAGAAAATTGAGGCTTAGAGAGTATACATGATTTGTTATGAGTCAGAAATCCAGTTAGCAAATACGAGAATGGTAACCTAGATCCCCAAACTCCCAGAAGAGAGCTCTATGCTGTGAAAGTAATGAATATAGTAGGCACCATTTCACATTCATTTTAGCAACTTCAAAGTTTATATTTTGGTGAAAATCACAATTTCACGAGGAAGCAAATTTATCTCTTAACCATGAGAATCACGTCTCTTGGAATTATCAGTTTGGGGACCATGAGAAATAACCAAAACACTGGATTCCACTGGTAGCAGTATAATTTAATCTGGTCAAGGTCAAGGACACTTCACAAACAAACTTTAGTAAAGTGATGGCTAATTTATCCTCACTGCTCACAGTATAGAAGGTCAGATCTGGGAGTCTGGATCTGGGCTTTGTCCTTTTGAGTCTGGGTCGCAGCGGACAGGAGTGAAGTTGAAGGTCCTGATGGGGAAAGAAACCTGAGTGGCCATCCACAGTGTGGGCTTGATGCTACCCTCATTCTCTATGCTGAGTGTCTTTATCTCAAATGCTTTTTTTTTTTTAAATTTATTAGAGTATAGTTGATTTACAATGTTGTGCTAGTTTTAGGAGTACAGCAAAGTGATTCTGTTATACATATATTCATTTTCAGATTCTTTTCTCATATAAGTTATCACAGAAGACTGAGTAGGGTTCCCTGTGCCCTGTAGGTCCTTGTAGATAATTCACCTTATAT
>NW_011495070.1:6782461-6799888 GCF_000754665.1 Bison bison bison | reverse complement strand
ATACCCCATTTCCCTTTGGTAACCATACATTTGTTTTGATAACTATAAGTCTGTTTCTGTTTTGTAAACAAGTTCATTTGTGTCATTTTTTCCAATTAGATTTCACATAGGAGTGATGTCAGATGATATTTGTCCTTCTCAATCTGAGTTACTTCTCTTTGTATAATGATCTCTAAATTCACCCAAATGCTTCTGAACTAGCATTTTCCCCACTCCCACCAGTTGTAAACTGATTAGAATAGAGAATGTCATCCTCTGTCCTTCTCTGCCCCTTCAGCAGGTAAAGAAGATGGCAATGGAACAGTCATCATTATGGTGATGCTTTAAACATACATTCCCTTCTGTTAAAACAGTATTAAAAATGTCAGCATTAATGTAGCGAGATAGATATACCCTGTCTAATGAGAAAGCAAGCAACCTTCGTTTTGTGCGACTTTTAAAGCTGTTGATGTTCTCTGAATCAGAAACATGGAAATTTAAAAGTTATTAGGCATAGTTTTGGATAAAGAAAGTGAGACAAAACTAATTTTCAGACTCACTGCTGTTGAGGTAATGAAAACAAAGTCCTTTTGAATTTGTTTGTTGACTCCCACATTTCTCAGAAGCTTCCATTTACAACCTGCCTACAAATTTTCAACCTGCCCCACAAACCTGCTAGTTTTGCTCCCAATAATTTCAAGTTCTTTCAGGACTGGTTTTGTTTGAGACTGAGGTAAACTGTCTGGATGCGCACTGAAAGTTTTAAACAGAAGAGGGCACCAAGTCAGACAGCTTCCAACACCACGCTCACCAGAAATGTGAGAGAAAGAGAGAGCGAGAGGGAGGAGAGGGCAGCACTGGCCAGAGGCAAACACGTGGAGGAGGGAGGAGGAGAAAATTGAAGCAGAAGAAGAGAGGCACGATGGACTAATGAGGATGCAGAATCAAACCCAATTGCAACTGCAAGTCAGGAAGGAAGTAAATATTCATGTGATTTCTCTCTCATGCTGGGAAACAACTGGGATTTGGTGCAAGGCATGCAGCTTGAGATTTTGTGTGTAGCACTCTGAAGAGAAGAGTGTGGCTTGAGAGGACTGAGAAGAGTTAGTGTGCTCCATCTAAATGCTGTGTGTGAACAAAGGAAATAAGTCATCGAAAAGATTCTGTCTGTGTATTCCCTGTGTTTACATGGAAAAAGGCCAGGTGATGATGAAACACATAGTTTTGGTCTTACTGCCAGTATTTAAAAAAAAAAAAATTAACAAGGAGGTATTTCTGTAAATTTTATTAAGTTCTATCCTAGAAGGAAAAGTACTATACTGCTTTTTTGTCCACACTGGAACATTCCTTTTCAAATATTTTGGGTAAAGTATTGACAGAAGGATTTCACTTCTCTGCTGCTGCTGCTGCTAAGTCGCTTCAGTGGTGTCCGACTCTGCAGGACCCCACAGGCGGCAGCCCACCAGGCTCCACCGTCCCTGGGATTCTCCAGGCAAGAACACTGGAGTGGGTCTCCATTTCCTTCTCCAATGCATGAAAGTAAAGAGTGAAAGGGAAGTCGCTCAGTTGTGTCCGACTCTTCGCGACCCCATGGACTGCAGCCCACCAGGCTCCTTGGTCCATGGGATTTTCCAGGCAAGAGTACTGGAGTGGGGTGCCATTGCCTTCTGGTTGAACCTAAAAAGAAAAACTTCATAAAATGATGGCTTTGGAACAGATTTGGGAGTAATACAGTTCAAGACAAATATTCCGGTATCCCATCATAAGAATAATTTCTTATTTTTTAGGTTGGAAGCTTTCCCTTCCTGGGAGAACTGCCCACACTGTCCCTCCCCTCCCTCTTTCCAGGATGTGCAGACAAGGGTTAACCAAGCTCCACCTGCTGTAAGAAAATCTGTTCAGAGCAGCACTGTCCATCAAAAACACATGCCAGTTATGAGTACAATTTTCAGTGTCTCAGAAGCCATGGGAAAAAAGCAAAAAAGAAACAGGTGAAACTGTCTTAGTATATTTCATTCAATATATCCAAAATATTATCAAGTCAATATGTTGTCAATTAAAAAACCTATTATTGAGCTATTTTACTTTTTTGGTATGTCTTTGAAATCCAGAGTGGTTTACACTTACAGCATGTGTCAATTTTGACAAGCCACAACGAAAGTGCTCAAAGGCCTCATGTGGCTAGTGGCTACTAGACCGAATAGTGCAGATCTGGAACATATTATTTCTTGGTCGTGAAAAAAAAAAGCTACGGATCAGTGAAGTGGCAATTCTAATAATGTATCTAAAAGATGCACTGCCATCTATAATTTTAAACATAATTTAAAATTTAACATTTTTTAAATGTACCACTTAACTATTAAAATAATTTGAACAGTTTTAAAATACCAAATATCCTTTTCACTCAGAATGTTTACATAATGTTTCCCCTCCTGTGGGTATTAAGAACAAGAAAGGAAAGTTTCACTGTGAAAGTCATCTTTTTTTTCATTTTCAACAAAATTATTAAACTACTTAAAATATATTTATTATTTTTAATTAATTAATTTTTGGCTGAGCTGGGTTTCCCTTGTGGCTGCGGGCTTTCGCCAGTTGCTGCAAGCAGGGGCTGCTCTTCCTTGCAGTGCACAGGTTTCTCACTATAGTGGGGTCTCTTGTTATGGAGCAAAAGCTCTAGGGCTTACTGGCCTCAGTAGCTGCAGCTCCTGGACTCCAGAGCATGGGCTCAGTAGCGGCACACAGGCTTAGCAGCTCCACAGCACGTGGGATATTCCCAGACCAGGGATAGAACCTGTGTCCTCTGCATTGGCAAGCAAATTCTTATCCACTGTACCACCAGGGAAGTCTTATTTATTTTTATTTGTTTGGCTGTGCTGAGTCTCAGTCTTGGCATGCAGGATCTTTAGTTGTAGCATGTGGGATCTAGTTCCCTGACCAGGAATGTAACCCAGGTCTTCTGCATTGGGAGCATGGAGTCTTAGCCACTGGACCACCAGGGAAGTCCCTGAAACCAATTTTGAAACACAAACTTGAGGAGCCATTTCTCCACCAGCTAAGAATCTCATAGACACAAAACTCAAAAACACTAAAGGCAAAGTCTAAGAGACTGGCATGTGAGGAACAGTAGCTGCTTTGTAGCCTAAACACAGAAGTCAAGGGGAAAATTTATAAGCAATTTATATTAGTTTTGTAAATATTATAATAATATTTCATTATATTGATGATGCTATTATGGATCTTACATTTCTCCATAAAGATCAACAGAATGCTGCAAATTTTCTTTCATTGAGATGGTTTCCTCTATTATTCTTAAGTAATGAAATACAAATGGAAAGGATATTCAAAATAAAATAAACAATCCAAGAAATACATATCTTTTAAATTCTATTTTTCATTTCATCTACAATTTTACATTCAGAATTGTATATGAATGTGGTATTGATTCTGATTGGAAAAACTTTTTAACTTAACTTTTCTAAAACTTTAATATGTCTGAACCCTCTCTATAGTTGTGGTGCATGGGCTTAGCTGCTCTGTGGCATATGGAATAATTTTTGCTGCCTCATGTTGCTCTGTGCAGATGACTATGTTTTTATGAATTCTTTGAACTTATAATGCTAAGTCACTTCAGTCGTGTCCGACTCTGTGCGACCCCATAGACAGCAGAACTTATAATAGTGAAGTAAAATAAGAAATTATTTAGCATGCTTGTTTACTGAGGACACTTTGGTAACTGCTTCCTCCACCCCAACCCCAATCCTTTATTTTGGATACAAACTCAGGTCAGCATCAGATTCTTCTCCCATAGTTATTCCACAGGTGGGATCCCTGGGTTAAATATGGTCTCCTACTGTCTCAGTTGGCTTAAAATAACCAACATCTAAATACCAAAAAGGTTAACTAAAAAACCAAATGTTCATCTGTTTGTCTTTGCTGCCATTTTAACATGGCTCCTTTTTTTTTTAAAAAAAAAGTATGTTCTTTAGATACTGGCTAGTTCATGGATTTACTTTCTTTCTCACTATTCATTCTTACATTTGTTACTTCACAGAGTTAAAGATTTTTTATTTTCGCTAAAAATTCCCCTCAAAAAAAAAAAAAAGAAGGACATCCTACTCTCCCTTTAGGAGTTTCTTTACCTTCCACTCAGATCTATTTGCTTAAATCCCACATTCAGTGAAACAATAAGGTGTAAATGTCTATCACAAAAGATAGCAAATGCTTCTTTTCCTTTTGCAGGTCTTTCCTCCCTCCCTCCTTCCCTCCCTTTTCTTTTTAAAAATTTGTTCTTTATTTTTTCCCAGTTTTACTGAAATATCATTGACATATATTGTTGCTGTTCAGTTGCCCAGTCGTGTCCAACTCTTGGGGACCCCACTGACTGCAGCACACATATAATCCTGTATAATTTTATTTATGTATGTATGTATCTATTTGGCTGTGCTGGGTCTTTGTTGTGGCATGCAGGATCTTCAGTCCTCATTGTGGCACCCCGAATTTCTAGTTGCCACCTATGCGATCTAGTTTCCTGACCAGAGATGGAATCTGGGCCCCCTGGGCCTGGAATCTTAGCCACTGGACCACCAGGGAAGTCCCTAACATTGTATAATTTTAAGATGTACTAAATAACTATTTGATATATGTATACATGGTTATTTAGTACATCTTAAAATTATACAATGTTAGGGACTTCCCTGGTGGTCCAGTGGCTAAGATTCCAGGCCCAGGGGGCCCAGATTCCATCTCTGGTCAGGAAACTAGATCGCATAGGTGGCAACTAGACCATTGGAAAAGACCCTGATGCTGGGAGGGATTGAGGGCAGGAGGAGAAGGGGACAACACAGGATGAGATGGCTGGATGGCATCACCGACTCAATGGACATGAGTTTGAGTGAATTCTGGGAGTTCGTGATGGACAGAAAGGCCTGACGTGCTGTGATTCATGGGGTCGCAAAGAGTCGGACACGACTGAGCAACTGAACTGAACTGAACTGATACAGTGCATCTTTCTTTTTCTAGTCTCCATTCAAGTTAAATGCCACTGGATCCAATAATATCCAACCAGCCCTGGCAAAAGTTTGGGCTCAAAAAGTTACCACAAGGAAACAGCAGCAGTTATAACCTATCTATACATTTACAATTCTGCCCATTCAACTAGCATATTTGTATACACACATAGCCTTGCTGTGCCCTCCAAGAGTCAATGATCTGAGTCTTCAAACTTGCCTCTCTCTCTAGGAAGAAGTAGTGTATGCTCTGAGTGTTGCTTTCTCTGTTTTTCTTCTTTTGAACATTCCTTTTGAATGGATGTTTACCTTATTTTTACTCCACCATTGTATATTTAGGTGCATTGAGGATATTTAGATTTATTGTTTAAGTTATAAGGTAACAAGGCACCCTCATCCATCCTGATCATGAATTGACATAAAGATCCTGGAGCTGGGACAAGGATATGGGCGGCTACATAGTGCTTTGCTGTTCAGTCATTAAGTCATGTCCAACTCTCTACAACCCCATGGACTGCACCACACCAGGTTTCCCTGTCCTCCACTATCTCCCAGAGTTTGCTCAAACTCATGTCCATTGAGTCGGTGATGCTATCTAACCATCTCATCCTCTGCTGCCCCTTCTCCTTTTGTCTTCAGTATTTCCCAGCAAGCATCAGAGTCTTTTCCAATGTGTCAACTCTTCACATCGGGTGGCCAAAGTACTGGAGCTTCAGCTTCTGCAACAGTCCTTCCAATGAAGATCCTGGTTGATTATTAGTGGCTAGACAAGGGCATTTTTGGAATTGTATGTATGGGAAGAAGACTATGTGTATTAGCGGTGGGAGAGGCAACAGTCAAAGAATATAGCGAACAATTTTTTTCTTTCAACTTTTTTTTATTCTTCTGGAAATAGCACTCAAGTTATTCATTGGTCCACTTTCTATCTATGAGGCCCATGGATATGTGAGGATGTGAGCCTGAAGCCCATAGTATTTCTCATGTAGCAGATGACTTGAGAGAATAAACCCAGACAAGAGAAGTAGAGAAGAAAGATGGAGAGGGAGCATCCTGAAAGTGAGAGGTTTTGTTCCTGTTGTCCTTCCCTGTCCTATGGTTAGGATATGTGAGCCAATAAATTCATTGCCATATTTGGCTAAGCTGGTTCAAGTTAGTTTCTGTCATGTGTCACTGGGAGCCTAGCTAATTCAATGGGTGAAATGAAAAATTCTTTCTTCTTTTATCTTTTTTTCCCAAAGTTACAATGATAGTTCTACAACCTTCACCTCTAATTCACTCTCAGCACAGGCTATTCATACCATATTGAGAATGATCTTCACATTTCATGGAGGCTGCAGTCCATGGGGTCACTGAAGGTCGGACACAACTGAGCGACTTCACTTTCCCTTTTCACTTTCATGCATTGGAGAAGGAAATGGCAACCCACTCCAGTGTTCTTGCCTGGAGAATCCCAGGGACGGGGGAGCCTGGTGGGCTGCCGTCTATGGGGTCACACAGTCGGACACGACTGAAGTGACTTAGCAGCAGCAGCAGCAGAAGTCAATTTACTTTATAGTTTTAAAAGGCATGGATTTATCCTCTTAGTGTTTTAAAATTTTTAAAATGGTCATGTGTTATTTTTATAATAAGAAAAACGGTTAACTTTGTTCTAAAAAATTAAATCTTCAGATAAGAAAGGATAAAATCAGTATTTGTTTGAGGACCCCTAACTTCTGGATAAGCGTTACAGTAAAGCAATCTCCATTTTAAAGTATTTTCCCAGATTTTGCTCAAAATTGTTAACACAGAAAGGAAGTTCCCTTATCATTTATTTCGGCTCTCATAGTGAAGGTGGTCTGCCTGGTTTTGTAGGCAAAATGCTCTACTGTTTTACTTAAAAGTACTCGAAAATGTTTAGCTCTTATTTTCCCTTTGCTTAAAATTTTGTTTAAAGATTCTTAATTTTGTAAATAAGCTACCTTTATCTTACTACTACTACTAATGTAAACCAAGTGGGATTGGGGCCTCCCCACCCTGGTGCTAGTACCCTCATAATTTATAGACTGTGAGAGTCTAGATCCTGCCTTGAGAGTCCTGTGAATCCCAGGAAGCTCTTGCTTCCTCAGGGTTCCTTGGGTTTCCTTAGGCAAAGATGGCCATTAGTTTCCCCTCGGTTCCTTATCTGACAAGTATTTTGTGATGTTAATAACTTTCCCCAGGATTTGTGAGACTGCTGGAAGGATGAATCTCAGAGGGCAGGGCTAGCTTTCCATCTTCCCTCAACAGCTCCACCTCCCCCCTCCTCCCCCTCCCTCTCCAGTGCAATCCCTTTCCCTTCCTTGTTCTAGGCTGGGCAGTGATTCCTCTCACCGAGGTCTCAGCTTCCAAGCAGGCTAACCGTGGAATTTTCCCAACAGAGGAGAGTCTCATTCAGTAAAAGATCACACCAGTTGCTAGGAAAAGAACATTTTCCCATTTGTTAAACTAAGAGGAGTATTGGACACCTACCTGGGTCAACAGAGCTCTATCTGGCTGACACCTCTGCATCTCATTGATGGGAAAGGTTATTTCAAGATGTTGCTGTCTGACAGTCTCCCATTCTTTCTCTCCATGTGGTCGCTCTGAAAGATGTGAGCTGTAAAAAGTGAAAACCTTCCTAAACAAGTACATGTGTAGAAAAATGTATCACTGACAGTGGAGTATTTTATTTTTAAAATTAATTTTTATTGGAATTTAGTTGATTTACAATGTTGTGTTAGTTTCTGCTGTACAGCAAAGTGAATCAGTTATACACATACGTATATCGACAATGGAGACTTTTAACTAATAGACTATGACGTCTTTTAACTAAGTCTTCTAATAATGTTAACTTCCAAATTTCATGTTTATTATTTGTCACGTTTTTGAAGTCAGTTGATATTATTATCTTTATTTAAAAGACAGGAGATCTAAGATACAAAAAGATTTGTAATCAGTTACAAACACATGATTATATATTTCTTGATGTCCTGGCATCATTTCCAAGGTGGTTTCAAACAACAGATGGTGAATTATGAGCTTTAAAGATCAGCTTTTACAGTACAAATGTCCTTAGTAAAACTCAGAGAAGCCAAAGTCAACATTTACCCCCAAGTAATTCACATTCCAACTCTGGTACTTGAATAACTCCTTATTCAGGAAGTTATTCAGCGCCACCTGGGGGAGTTCTTACAATGAAGAACTTTGCCGAAAATGGTAAAGACAGTTTAAGAGTGTAGAAAAGTTATTCGGGCATTCATGAATATACATTTATTTTATTTCTTTATGAACCTGTAAAAATCAAATCAATCTTAACTCAGTAATTTGGAAGGGGGCAACATTATCTGATTTTCAACTATTTTTTGAGTGACTCATAAGTACCAGGCACTATTTTGAGTCACTGCAAGGACATAAAGTTGTGTAAGATAATGTTCCTGTCCCTAGGAAACTTTCAATAGGGAGGCCATAGTAGTGAAATGATAATAATAATAATAGCTAATCTTTATGGAGTATTTGTTCTATCATAGGCACCCTTCTAAGTGCTTCTCATCTAAAACTTTTACAAGTAGGAAAAGAAAGAGAGATAAATAATAATAATAGGTAATATTTCAGAGAATAGACTTGTGGTTGCCAGGGGGAGGTGAGGAGAGGAGAGGAGGATGGGGAGATAGGGATTAGCAGATGCAAACTAGTATATATAGGATGGATAAGCACCAAGGTCCTACTGTATAGCACAGGGAACTATAGGCAGTGACCTCTGATGAACCATATTGGGAAAGAATATGAAAAAGAATATATATGTATAACTGAGTCACTCTGTTGTACAGCAGAAATTAAACACAACATCCTAAGCCAACATTCAGTAAAATTTTTAAAAAATTTTAAAAATAGGTAATATTTATTGAGCACTAACACATGCCAAGACTTTCCTAAGTGCTTTACATATATTAGCTCATCTAATTTTCATTTACAGCCTAGAAGGTAAATAGTATTATTTTACAAGTTAACTAATTTAACCGTTACAAGTTCATTAATTTAATTAGGCCTTAATACTGTCCCTTTTTGCAGGTGTAAACAGAGGTGTAGAGAAAGTGATTAAATAACATGGCCATGGTTATGTTAGGGGAAGCACACTGATTGAAACCACTCACCCTGGCCAGGCACCACAGTTACCATTTGCATGAGTTGTTTTACAATAGGAGGTCCTGGTAAGGAACAGGGAACTAATACGCCTCCACCAACCAGAAGAGTTCGGGAAAGGTCAAAAGGAGACACCACCTGTCCGACCACCTCCCAGAATCCTTCTCTCTGGCATCCATCTTGGATGAACAAGGCGTGCACCACCAGGAAGGACTTGAGTCAGAATGATTGGCTAAGGACAACCGGGGAACTAATCCCATCACCATAAAACCTGAGACTGCAAGCCATGTGACAGAGCAGTTCTCCTGGGTTCCCTTACCCTCCTGCTCTCCACTCGGGTGCCCTTTCCCAATAAAATCTCTTGCTTTATCAGCACATGTGTCTCCTCGGACAATTCATTTCCGAGTGTTAGACAAGAGTCCAGTTTCGGGCCCTGGAAGGGGTCCCCTTTCCTACAACAGTTACATATTAGAAAGGGGTGGAGCCAGGAATCAAAATCTATCACGGGTGCATTAAATTTACATGAATTCAACCATAGCAACTGAGGCTAACGGAATTTAAATGGGAAGGGTAGTCTCTCTTCTTCTACTCAGTTGTCACTCGCTTTGGAGGGAGTGCGTTATGGGAGATGAAGAATTGTCCTGCTGGGCTTCTGTGACTCTCACAGCATGGACATTTCGCCAAGCCAAAGGTGATCCCTGGTGGCTCAGACAGAATCTGTCTGCAGTGCAGAAGCCCCAGGTTCCATCACTGGGTCAGGAAGATACCCTGAGAAGAGAATGGCTACCCACTCCAGTATTCTTGCCTGGAGAATCCCATGGACAGAGAAGCCTGACGGGCTACAGTTCATGGGGTCGCAAAGAGTTGGACACGACTGAGTGACTAACACCCACAGCGCATGTAGCAGGGTTCTTCCTTTCAGGGCAACTCATCTCGGCTGGGGTGCAGCCGTGGATGTCTTTCAATTATGCTGAAAGAGAGTGCTGTTGATCTCAGGAGAACAGTTATTAATCTTAAATTGTCACCTTCTTAGGAAATTTTGAGAGATTTTTGGCACTCTAACTTTTTTTGTCCTTGCTCACTGACTTTGGAGCCTAACTCTCCTGAGTAAGATGTAAGGTGGGCTTCCTCAGTGGCTCAGAGATAAAGAATCTGCCTGCAATGCAGGAGACCCAAGCTCAGTCTCTAGGTCTGGAAGATCCCCTGGAGGAGGGTATGGCAACCCACTTCAGTATTCTTGCCTGGAGAATCCCCCCATGGACAGAGGATCCTGGTGGGCTGCCATCCATAGAGTCGCAGAGTCGGACAGTACTGAAGTGGCTGAGCATGCATACAAGATGTAAGACTGCTGTATACAGTGACAATAAACTAAGGACAAATACTGCATAATTGAGGAGTTAAGAACGGACAAAAGCTACAGTGAGTCAAAGTGGGGCAAAAATCCTATTTACCTAGGGGAATAGAGATTTGTTGTGAACTCATGAAAAACTTCATAAATTGAGAGGATATTTGAGGCAGACCCTGAAGGATCTGTAGCTCTGGCAGCCAGAGCAGGGGAGAAGTAAAGTGTAGAGGAGGATCCTGAGTGAAGGCAGAGGGGTGGGAAAGTTCAGGGTGGGTTCCTGAGCGGCCTGATGCTGCCTGGGCCATGCCTCCACCAAGGGAGGTGGTGGGAAGTTGGCCTGGAGACATGCCATAGGTTCTTATACAGAGGCCCCTGTATGGGAGGGAAGTTTTCCTCTACCCTCTTAGGGTACCTGGCTGGGTCTGAGAAGTAAACCGACAAAGCAAGATTGACAGGGGAAAATCATACACACTTATTTAATATAAATTTTACAGGACATGAGAGTTTTCATACAGAAATGAAGACCCAAAGAAACAGACCAGTGGCCTTTTAGGCTATGTTCCCTGGTGGCTCAGACAGTAAAAAAACTACCTGCAAGGCAGGGGACTTGGGTTTGATCCCTGGGTTGGGAAGATCCCCCAGAGAAGGGAAGAGCTACCCACTCCAGTATTCTTGCCTGGGAAATCCCATGGACAGAGGAGCCTGGCAGGCTGCAATTCATGGGGTCACAAAGAACTGGACAGGACTGAGTGACTAACAATTTCACTTTCGGATGAAGAGTGGACAGTTGAGGAGTATGTTCAGTTAAGGAGTGGGAGGTGACTGTAAGAAACTAGGGGGAAGTTAGCAAGGCCTCTGGTTATCATTCCTCTTGGCGTCCCTTTGTCTTTGGAGATAAGGATGCTCCCTTCCTGGGGACAGAGAGGTCACATTTCACAGGAGAGTTTTAGGGTCTGTTTCAGGAAAGAAGGGGTGGGGGAAGAAGAGTCAGAGTGACCTTGCTTCTCCTGTTTAATCAAACTCCTTCAGTTTAAAATATTCAGTACACCAAGGTGCCATATTTTGGGACAGTGTGTTCTGAACCTCACCACCCTCAATGCCAAGTTGAGGAGTTTGTACTCAGAGGTTCTGAGCAACGACATCATCAGGACTATGCTATAGGGAGATTTATCTGGCAGGGATGTATAAAATCAATTGGAATTGGGAATAGTATTAAGCATACTAGTTACAGGTTTAATGCAATAATCTGGGAAAAACAGAATAGAGTCTTGTAGGAAATATTTTGGTTTGCAAAAATGGAAACCAACTTGATGTAGCCTAAGCTGAAAAGGAGAGTGTTATAAGGGAACTGGCACTTTTGGAGAACTTTGGGGCAGGTGGACAGCTGGGGCCAAGGTTAATAAACTTTAAGTTCAGTGCTTCTTAATTGACTCCTAAGGAGAACCTGGAATGAGTCCCACCAACATCTCACATGGTCGAGTGTTTTGTAAAATTTGTTAAAGTAAGACTTTTCAACCAAAGTTGGTTCAGATCTGTCTTCCTTCTCTACTCACTCATTCCTGTAGTCTGCGCCAGCCATTTCTGGCTGTTTTTTCTCTTGGGAGAGCATTGGAAATCTGCCTCCACACCTTATCTGAAGCTGCGGACTACTTCGGTATTTTGCTACAGTTACATGTTCTTTTTTCAGGTTCATGTGTCAGATGAACCATCACTAATCCTTAGATGGAACATTTAAACACACATGCCAACTTATTTCACTTTAGACTCTCCATATAATAGGATACTTTCTCCACTGTCAAACTGTTCAAGCCTTGCAACATAGGTACAATGATAAGCTGAGGATTCTAAAAATACGTATTATGAAGATTCAGAAGAGAAACTCATATACAAACGAGTGGTAAAACATTTATTCAAAAGATTAATAAGGTTTGAATGTGCATTTTACTATAATTTGAAAGGCATTTTGGAATATTTCAAGAGAATAAATAAGAACTAGATTCCTGATTTGAATAGATATGAAGAGTACCTTCTTATCATTTTAAAATTTAAATTTGAAAATTATTGAATTTGTCTATTTTAGATAAATATATTTATTTAGATAAAAATTAAAGGACTATGAGACGAAAGTGATAAAGATGATGGTTACATCAAAAATAGAAATTCGAGATCATAATTTCAAAACATATCAAAGCAAACATTCAAAGGAAAAGATAAATTTGAAAATAAGTAATGAGGAAGTTTTGGATCATACCAGAGTTGACAGGAATGACTCATAGGAATAAATTGGTAAAATATGTAAGTACATGGCTGATTTGACATTAAAAAGTGACATCCATAGAGATAACACGATTTATCATCACTACCCTCTGAACATCAAATAGCAACTAATTTTTTTTTGTCTAAGAGGCATTTAAAAAAAATTTTACTGAACTATATTTGATTTAAAATGTTGAACTAATTTCTGCTGTACAGCAAAGTGACTAACTTGTACACATATATATTATTTTTCATATTCTTTTCCATTATGAATACAGGATATTGAATATTTCTTGTGCTATACAGTAAGACCTTTCTGTTTATCCATCCTTAACATACCAGCTTTCTACTACTGTTTTCAAAGTCAAAGAATATCTAAGATTAGTAACAGCGTAAGAAAACTGGAATAAACTAAAATCTTACTTCTATATGAAAGAAATATGATAGAAATTCCTGCAAATTGAAAACTTTCCTAAAATGTATATATTATCAATAATAAGTTATAAGGCTAACAGAAACATTTCTAAAGCATCAGTAATAAAAACCAAATTTTAATATTCTAAGCTAGAGGAAAAAAATGATCTTTCTATTCTTTCCATGAAACTAATATTGCAAAATCATCATATGAAGAAAGAAGAGAGTATGTAACCAATGAATGTAGGAAAATTATTTTATTGGCATATCAAGTAGTTAATTAAAAAAGAGAGTATATTTTAATTTTCTTTCTCCATTCAGGCAACCAAATAACAATGCAGACATTGTAAGTGGATCCTGGAATTCTCTAGCAGAATGTAAGCCCTTTTAGGTTTGTTGAATTGTGAACTGGGCTCCTTCACCTACTTTAACTCACAGGAGAGCACAGGATCCGGAGAAGCCTGCCCGACCCATCGCCTTCAGTCTTGGAGATGATGTGGAGGAGGAGCAGGAGGAAGCTGAGCAGAGTGTTGAGAGCAGGGAATCTGGAGCCAGTCTGCTTAGTTTTCCTACCTGGCCCCACTACTCACTTGCTGCTGGTCTTGGAAAAATTATTCTTCACCTTCAGTTGCCTCAGTTTCATAATCTGCAAAATGATAATACCTTCCTGATTGTGTTGTTATGAGGACTAAAAAAAAGCTTAAAAGAAAATACACATTTGATCTACACTATTAGGATGGTGCTAAATTTCAAAAGCATTTTGTTGGTATTTAGGACTCTGACCAGGGCTTCCCAGGTGGCTCAGTGGTAAAGAATCTGCCTGCCAATGCAGGAGACACAGGAGACACGGGTTTGGTCCCAGGGTTGGGAACGTCCCCTGGAGTAGGAAATGGCAACCTACTCCAGTATTCTTGCCTGGAAAATTCCATGGACAGAGGAGCCTGGCAGGGCGCCAGTCCACAGGGGTCACAAAAGAGTCAAACACAACTGAGCACACACACAGGATTCTGACCACATCTAAGTACAGATATTATCAATTACTATACTAATTCATAGACAGCTGAATATTAATTTGAACCACAGAACTATTTTTGTTTCCCTCTCTCCTTTACAAAATGAGAGTGTCCAGTCTTTCATATACATTCACAGTATTTTAGAACTCTCCCCTTCCCATTTATTCCATTCTTTTCTGTCTGGCATTCACATTTTAATTATGGTTGTCCTGTGACCTTTTATCCTCCATATTGATTGGATTCTTATCCTGGCCTTAAATTTCCCTCTTTCTTTTTGCTTAGCAGTCAGTGTCATCAGCAGATAATGGAAAGTCTACTCAGACACAATGAGACAGACAGGAAGAACAGGATACAAGAGCCACAGGCCAGTGTACAGAGAAGATGTTGGCAACCAGAGGAAAAGGGAGTATCTGGAGAGGCAGATAGGGAACACAGCCAGAAACATTCAACTGTCTGCAGCAGTGCCTGCTGTGTTAGGCAGAACAGGGATGCCAAACAGAGGTGAGTAGGGCTGCAAGGGCAGTGCCCTACGAATTTGGGGGAAATAGGACAGGAGGCGGCTGTCAAGGCTGAAGCAGAGGGCAATACTTTTTATCATTGATGTTTGGACAAGAACAGTTGAAACAAGGCTGCATTTTAGGTGTATTCAATGTTAGTGGTTGAGAATACAGGCTCTGGAGGAGTAAATCCCCAACTCCACTATCTACTGCATAACGTCATACATTTTTTTTTTTAATGTTTTCGCCACACAGCATGCAGGATCTTAGTTGCATTCCCTGCAATGGAAGTACAGAGTCTTAAACACATAGTAGAGGGAAGTCCCTCTACTATGTAACTTTGAACAAGTGGCTTAATCTCTCATACCTTCAACATGAACTGTAGTACGGGATAATTACACAGAATTCATAAGATTAATGAACACAAAGTATCCAGTTGTATGTATACTAATAGGGGCCAATATTATTGCTATTATTATATCTATCTAATCTAATAATAATATGTTATATATAATAATAAAAATAATACATTATTGTAATCATTGCTGTTATTTACTGCTAATATGATGCTACCCCTTCTGATTAGCTGACCAGTAGGAAAAACCACCACAGAAGAAAATAAATAAATAATGGGAAAAACATGGCTTTTGGTATGCTTTTGTAATCTTTCGGGTGCTCCAGGAAATGAATGGACGGAGAAGGCAATGGCACCCCAGTCCAGTACTCTTGCCTGGAAAATCCCATGGATGGAGGAGCCTGGTAGGCTGCAGTCCAGGGGGTCGCTAGGAGTCTGACACGACTGAGCGACTTCACTTTCACTTTTCACTTTCATGCATTGGAGAAGAAAATGGCAACCCACTCCAGTGTTCTTGCCTGGAGAATCCCAGGGACAGGGGAGCCTGGTGGGCTGCCGTCTCTGGGGTTGCACAGAGTCGGACACGACTGAAGTGACTTAGCAGCAGGAAATGAATGGAAAGAAAAATTTCTACTAACTCATTTTATCTTAGTAGCATGAAAAAAACAGTTAAGTGTCCTTGAAAACTAGTCATCCTGAAGATATGGCCATTTATTTCAGATCTTTCTCCACGGAAGACATTTATCTTTGCGTTTTAATTAACTACTATAGCATTTATCCTGAATTTTATTAAGAAATCAATTTCATTCAGAAACTTTGCTTGCTTGCTTTGCTTCAGTCGTGTCTGACTCTTTGTAACACTATGGACTGTAGCCCACCAGACTCCTCTGTCCATGGGATTCTCCAGGCAAGAATACTGGAGTAGGTCGCCATTTCCAACTCCTCGGGTTCTTCCTGACTCAAGAATCGAACCCAGGTCTCTCATGTCTCCTACATTGGCAGGCAGGTTCTTTACCACTAGCACCACCTGAGAAGTGCTAAATCAGAAACTTTAAAGATTAAATATAATCCTAAATCACTAATAAAATATCTTCATATACATTTCACTTGAACTTTTAATTTTATGGGTTTCCTTAGTGGCTCAGATAGTAAAGAAACTGCCTGTAATGCAGGAGACATGGGTTCAATCCCTGGGTTGGGAAGATCCCCTGGAGAAGGGAATGGCAATCCACTTCAGTGTTCTTGCCTGGAGAATTCTATGGAATTATTTAATTTAATAATAAAGATAAGGAGGCAAAATCTGCTTATAAAAATTGTTTTTAACATTGACAATGTTAAGAAATCCTAATTAGAATAAAGTGTTCAGTTCAGTTCAGTTCAGTCACTCAGTCGTGTCTGACTCTTTGTGACCCCATGAATCACAGCATGCCAGGCCTCCCTGTCCATCACCAACTCCCAGACTTCACTCAAACTCATGTCCATCAGGTCGGTGATGCCATCCAGCCATCTCATCCTCTGTCATCTCCTTCTCCTCCTGCCTCCAATCCCTCCCAGCATCAGAGTCTTTTCCAATGAGTCAACTGTTCGCATCAGGTGGCCAAAGTATTGAAGTTCAGCTTTAGCATCAGACCTTCCAAAAAACACCCAGGACTGGTCTCCTTTAGAATGGACTGGTTGGATCTCCTTGCAGTCCAAGGGACTCTCAAGAATCTTCTCCAACACCACAGTTCAAAACCATCAATTCTTTGGCGCTCAGCTTTCTTCACAGTCCAACTCTCACATCCATACATGACCACCAGAAAAACTTGACTAGACGGACCTTTGTTGGCAAAGTAATGTCTCTGCTTTTGAATATGCTATCTAGGTTGGTCATAACTTTCCTTCCAAGGAGTAAGCATATCTTTTAATTTCATGGCTGCAGTCACCATCTACAGTGATTTTGGAGCCCAGAAAAATAAAGTCTGACACTGTTTCTACTGTTTCCCCATCTATTTCCCATGAAATGATGGGACCAGATGCCATGATCTTCGTTTTCTGAATGTTGAGCTTTAAGCCAATTTTTTCACTCTCCTCTTTCACTCTCATCAAGAGGCTTTTTAGTTCCTCTTCACTTTCTGCCATAAGGGTGGTGTCATCTGCATATCTGAGGTTATTGATATTTCTCCTGGCAATCTTGATTCCAGCTTATGCTTCATTCAGCCCGGCACTGCATATAAGTTAAATAAGCAGGGTGACAATATACAGCCTTGACGTACTCCTTTTCCTATTTGGAACCAGTCTGTTGTTCCATGTCCAGTTCTAACTGTTGCTTCCTGACCTGCATACAGGTTTCTCAAGAGGCAGGTCAGGTGGTCTGGCATTCCCATCTCTTTCAGAATTTTCCACAGTTTATTGTGATCCACACAGTCAAAGGCTTTGGCCTGTC
>NW_011495070.1:6777870-6781777 GCF_000754665.1 Bison bison bison | reverse complement strand
AATTTTCTTGAAGAGATCTCTAGTCTTTCCCATTCTGTTGTTTTCCTCTATTTCTTTGCATTGATCGCTGAGGAAGGCTTTCTTATCTCTCCTTGCTATTCTTTGGAACTCTGCATTCAGATGCGTATATCTTTCCTTTTCTCCTTTGCTTTTTGCTTCTTTTCTTTTCACAGCTATTTGTAAGTCCTCCCCAGACAGCCATTCTGCTTTTTTGCATTTCTTTTCCATGGGGATGGTCTTGATCCCTGAATAAAGTGTAATCCATGCTAAATACTTCAAATATTTTTAAAAAATAATAAGATATTCTTTGAAAGTAATTTATATGTGGTTAGAATAAATACAATGCTTCCAACTAAAGCACTATTTTAAAGTAAAGACTACTTTGTAAGTATATCAAGAACTCAAATTATGAAACGACTTTAAGTACTTATTTTACAAGAAAACATTACATGGTAAAATTACACATGCAACTCATGAGGATTTGGCATCCATTCTATATTAAAATCTTTATACTTTCTGCTTATCTGGTTGCATTTGATGGTACAAATTTCATTCTTAAGAACTCTTTCATTGGATTATGGAAACTTTACATGTGCCTCCAAAATTATTTTGGTTTTCATCATTCTCTCAGGCAGGCCTATTATAACTTGATAAACATACAATGTTTAAGTGATTCTGACTTATAAAAGGCAAGATGGTATCTAAAACAAAACATGAGTTTGGGGATTGGGTTTCTTTGCAGACACAGAATATGGGGGAGTTATGAATAATTATCTTTGGAGACACCCAGAAAGGGGTGGTGGAAGGGATGGATACAGTAACTCACCAACAAGGTAGGTTAACACCATAGTATAACTGGACAGTTGCCCAGAACCCCTTACTCTTTAAAGAGACAAAAGAAGACATTTTTCTGGCTGTTTTATAAAGTTTACATAGTTGCTGGTAACCTGTGATTTGCCCAGCTGCAATGAGGGAATCCAACAAGTTAAAAACCTATGTCAGTCACTCAAAATTCACTACTGTGTCAGGGCCTTGTGATACCCAGCTTCCAACATGGCCCTAGTGATGTTCATCTTCTGGTGTTATGTCCTTGTGTAGTGCCATCCCACGTTGAGTTAGGAGTGGTCTGTATGACCAGTAGAATACTGGTTAAAAAAGGCAGCATGGCCTTCCTTTGTTCTCTTGGATTACTCACTTTGAAAGGGAATAGAGCCTTATTTAATCAACTATAACTCACAGTGCTGAAGGATTTGCCCGAAATAGAGAATTTTCAATTTGGGAGGGACAAATTATTTACAGGCTACCACTTGGAGAATTTAGTCTTGTCCTTCATTCCTCATGTTGATTACCACTTCCACCCTTAAAACAGGTGCTAAGGGGTCCTTCTTCCATTTAACATTCTGATATAAAAGTGATGATATCCTCTTCTCTTATTTTGCCTATCATATTAAAGACAGGCTGAGTAGTCTAAGATGATCTTAAAAAGAGATTTTCTTAGTGAAAACAAAAGGGAAAGAGAGAAAAGTACAAAATTATTCTACCTAATATACATATGGCAACCCACTACAGTACTCTTGCCTGGAAAATCCCATGGACCAAGGAGCCTGGTAGGCTGCAGTCCACAGGGTCGCTAGGAGTCGGACACGACTGAGCGACTTCACTTTCACTTTTCACTTTCATGCATTGGAGAAGGAAATGGCAACCCACTCCAGTGTTCTCGCCTGGAGAATCCCAGGGATGGGGGAGCCTGGTGGGCTGCTGTCTATGGGGTCGCACAAAATCGGACACGACTGAAGTGACTTAGCAGCAGCAGCAGCAGCAACATACATATAATCTTATTAATATTTGGTCTCTATATATACAGACCAAATCTGTTCCTAACTTAGAAATCAGGGCTTGTTGCATACTCCTTAATATGCCATGTTACGGTCATGGAGATACAGTAGTACTGAATATTAATTCCTTACAAATATAAAAAATGGACAATAGTGAACTTATGCTCAGGCGCTTAAGTCCTATCCAATTCTTTGTAACCTCATGGACCGTAGCCCGCCAGGCTCCTCTGTCCATGGGATTTTCCAGGCAAGAATACTAGAGTGGGTTGCCATTTCCTACTCCAGGGAATCTCACCAACCCAAGGAATGAACCTGAGTCTCCTGCACTGCAGGCCAATTCTTTACAGTTCCCTTAAGTGATAGGCTATTTTACAGAAAATAGGGCATTAGAAATACCGTCCTAGAAAGGATACTGTTTATAGTATCCTGTTTAATGGGTATGAAAGATTTGAATGTTATAGGGAAAGTCGCTCAGTCGTGTCTGACTCTTTGCAACCCCATGGACTATATAGTCCATGGAATTCTCCAGGCCAGAATACTGGAGTGGGTAGCCTTCTCCAGGTGATCTTCCCAACCCAGGGATCGAACCCAGGTCTCCGGCATTGCAGGCAGATTCTTTACCAGCTGAGCCACAAAGGAAGACTTGAATGGGCTTTATAAATTCTTTAATTTAGAAAAGTGGCAAGAGTCGCTATGTTTTAAAACTCAGGAATCTATAGAACTTCATCAGAGTTTAGAGGATCTCTTTGACCCTATTTGCTATACAGATTTCCCCTATGTTTAAAAGCAAAAATCTCTTAAGAAAAAAGTACCCAGAGTTGCTTTTTCAGATAGGAAAGAATCCCCTCACAACCCTCTTGGCTTCCCAGTAAATATACAGGCATTATTAGCTTTAAAAAAGAGAAGATCATTAAATTCCTCGCTCTTCAGAGACTTCTATCAGAGGGCCTTCTGCGATTCTTTGAAGTTTGAGCCTTACTGTAGCGTTATTTCCACGGTTCCCACGTTACTTTCAAGAACAGCTATCTCTTATAATCCTCAGGGTTTTTCCCTCGTTCAGGACTGACGGTAGAGCCTCAAAAAGAGTAAGACTGGAGCCGGGAAACGAACCTGCTGAACACTGTGACGGGTCCATCGGAGTGCGGCTGCAGGAGCCCGGGAGGGGACCAGAATCGGTCCCCATGCGCACTGGGACAGTCTCGGTTCTTTGTTGAATAAATACAAGAAAATGCGGCGGCGGCCAAGTGTGTTGGTGGGGGAATACGTTGAGGCGTTTATATGCATAACTGTGCGTAAGAAAGATCATTAATGAGGCGCTACAAACGCAGGACAACCCTGGGCACCGTGTCATTGGCTTTTGTGTACTTGGAGGCGCGTGAGTGCCCTGCTCAGAGATTCCTCTTTGTGTGAAACGGGGGAAACCAGAAGCTTGCAGCTACAACTGGGTTTTCATTTTTTTCGAATTCGCAGGCACTCAAATACTCCCGCATCAACACTCTCCCGCATTTCCGCACCGACAATCCTCGGACTTCAGTTACTTGTCCGTCCGTCGCCGACCGAGCGAGGAGCGACAATGGCTCGGTGCGGACACCCGCAGCTCCCCGGGGCCAGAGCCAGGGGACGGCCCGGCGCGCTCCGCAGCTGCGCGCTGAGCCCAGCCGCCCGCCCGTCAGCAAACGCGGGCACCAACCGTCGCGCGGCCCGGCCGTTGGGCGGGTGGTAATTTCTGGGAACGGGCGGGGTCCGCAGGGTACAAGGCCGGACGTTTGCAGGCTAGCGGGAGGAGGAGGAGCGGGCTGCGCGGAGGGGCGCGGGCAGGGAGGGGCGTGGCTCCACGATGGTCACTGGCCGGGGAGGCACCGGGGGCGGGGCCGGCGGCGCGCTCCTGCCCGCCCGCGCCCCCGCCTTCCACTTAGTCCTGGCTTGGGAGTGGAGATGCCAGAGACCCGGGCTAGGAGTTTTCACAACCTCCAACCCTCAGTGACTGTCAGGCTGCCCGAGGGCCGAGCCGTCCCTGGAGAAGGGCGGGAGTCCAGAACTTGGGGATGGGGTGACAGCCCGGGCCCGCGGGG
>NW_011495070.1:6760593-6776786 GCF_000754665.1 Bison bison bison | reverse complement strand
GATGGGCCGCGCGCAGCTGGTCTCGCTGTGTTTACATCGCCGCGCGAGTCACCTCTGCCGAGAAGCGGACTGAACTGACCCGCCTTATTCCGAGAGGAGGCCAGGGCGGGGGTCCGGCCCTAGAGGAAACGCGGTCCTGGGAGGGTCGGGTAAGGCGGGAGGCGGCGGCCGGCGCCGGGGGCAGGGCGGCGAGCCCGGGGCGGGACCTGGGCGGCTGCGGCCGCGTGGGGTGGCGTGGACGGCTGGAGAGCAGTTTCCTCCGCCGTCGGGCCTCCTAGCCGCCTCTTACCTTTCCTGCCCTCTGCTGCTAGCTGGCACGGCAGGTTGTACTCGGTCATTGTTTTATTCTCTCACTCCACACCGGCCCCCTGCTGCCACTTCCCCCTGTTCCCGCGGGAGTGGGGAGGCTGGGCTCTGACAGGAATCTGATTTTTAAACAAAACAAAAACGGGCTCTGTAACACGCGCGTCCAGTGACCGCCTTATGGAGCCTCTCTTCGCGAAGCTGGCCCTCCGGGACCTTGTTCCTGGGTATTGGAGGGTGGGGGGAACGCGGCAAGAGGACGGTGAAGGCTTGGCTAGGGCTGGAACTGACTGCCTGAGCAGCTTTGCGAGCTGGGCAGCCGAGTCCCTTCTCTACTTGAGCATTTTTATTCCATGTCAATAGAGGACAGAGAAAATACTCCATTACCCCAAGAGTAATCTAGATTGAATAGTTTCTAACGTTTCTCATGTGCCAGCATCCTGGGCTCTTTTTTTGTAGGAGCTAGCTACGCTGCAGAATAGCCTTTAAGTTCATCGTACTTCATGAAAGAAGAGGTGAACACTTTATCGTACAACTATGAATTTCACCCCCTATCTTGTGTTCATCAACATTTATTTCAACTGTGTGGTTTAAATTTTAATCCAGTGATGATAGAACAGTAATCTGGTGTTTAGTAATCAGATTTGCCTTTCTTTTTAACTGTGAGTCTGTATCGTGAGGTAAATTATGCACTTTGTCTAGTGCTGTGGTCACAGAATAGTGCCAGAATGCACAGAATAATGTCTTCTTTACCAAGATAGGATTGGATATTTGAGTTTCAGAATTTCTTCTTTTCTTCAAAAGGTAGTATGACTTTATATAAGACTGGAAGCTAATTACATTTAAAGGGGTTTAGGAATAAGGTTTAAATATGATGTAATAGTTTACAAAGTGAGTTTATATGAATATTACTGAGATATCTTCTAAAAACATGAAGTAGAAAATTCATATATCTTGGGCATTTGAAATTGGACAGTTTAATGTCAGTATTTTTTTAAACTTAGTGACTTGAACTAATTGCTTTGTTAAATCATTACTTTTCCATTCAGACATATATACTCATTTACAAAATAATCACAGTAGGTTGGAAAGAATTTGTAACTTTGAGATTTTTATATCCTAAGTAGATAGATTGGAACTGTGGCTGTGGTAGGCCCTTATCAGTGTTGATGGCTTTACTTGCTCACAGATTGTACACTAAGGTTTATTGTCGTTGATGATAGTAACAGCTTTATTGAGATATAATTAACTTACCATTCAATTCACCAATTTAAAGCGTACAGTTCAGTGGTTTTTAATATATTCACAGAGTTGTGGAACTATCACCATAATCAATTTTAAAACATTTTCATTATCCCCAAAAAGGAACCTCATACCCATCAACTGTTACTCTCTATTTTCCTCCAAAACCCTCAGCCTTAGGCAAGCACTAATTACCTTCTGTCTCTATTCTGGACAAATTGCATAATGGAATCTTACAGTGTGTAATCTTTCATAACTGCTTTCTTTGACTTAGCATAATGCTTTCAGAGTTCATTCATGTTGTAGCATGTGTCATTTCATTTTTATTGCTGAATAATATTCCATTGTATGGATGGATATACCACATATTATTTATCCATTGATTAGTTGATGAACATTAGAGTTTCTACTTTTTAGCTATTACAAGTAATGCTGCAATGTACATTTTTGTACAAATTTTTGTGTGGATATGTTTTCATTTCTCCTGAGTATATACAGTTTTTTAAAAAATTAGTTTTTTGAGTTATTTAATACCCCAAATTAATTCTGGATGCAAAATTTAATAATTCGTTAGTAAATATATTGAGTTGTTAAATTATCACCACAAGCCAATTTTAGAACATTTTATTACTTCTAAAAATTCTTTCTAGTCTTTTTGCAATTAACCCTTATTCTCACTCCTGGCCCCAGTCGACTACTGATCTGTATTTTGTTTCTATAGATTTTCCTTTTCTGGATATTTCATGTAAATGGAAACATAGAATATGTAGTCTTTTTCTTCTGGCTTCTTAACATGTTTTGAGGATTCATCCATATTGTAGCATGCATCAATATTTTGTTTCTTTTTATTGCTGAATAGTATTTTGATGTATGGATATACCATATTTTGTTTATCTGTTGACCAGTTGATGGGCATTTGGATTGTTTCCAGTTTTTGACTGTTAGAAATAATGAAGCTTGAAAGTTTAAGTCTTTAGTGTGGACATATGGTTTCATTCTCTTGGATAGATGCCTAGGAATAGAATTTCTGGGTCATCTAACTTTTTGAGAAACTGCCAAACTGTTTTTGAAAGTGGCCTTACATTTTATATTCCTATCAGCAGTGTACAAGAGTTAAAATTTTTTCACACCTTTGCCAACACTTGTTATTGTCCTTTTTGTTATAGCCATTGTACTATGAAATGTTTAACTCTTTGTGATTTTAAATAGCATTTTTCCTAAAGATGCAAGGTGTTAAGCATTTTTTCATATGGTATTCATATATCCATTTAGGTGGAAAAAGCCATTCACGTCTTTTGCCCATTGTTGTATTATTATTGACTTGAAAGAGTTTTTAATAACATTCTGGATGCAAGTCCTTTCTTAGATACATGATTTACAAATATTTTCTCCTAGTCTGTGGCTTTTCTCTCTCTCTCTTTCTCTTCTTTTTAATTGGAGTCTTTTGAAGCACCAAAGTTTTAATTTCCCAATTTTTCTTTTGTAGATCATGCTTTTGTTGTTTTAAGAATTCTACCTCATCCAAGAGTGTAAGGATTTCTTTTTTGTTTTTTTTTAGATATTTTATAGATTTTGCTCTTAGATTTTTGATCTGTTTTGAGTTAATTTTTGAGTATGGTGCGAAATAAGGGTCTAAATTCACCTGTTTTGTATGGGAAGATCCCCTGGAGAAGGAAATGGCAACCCATTCCAATAGTCTTGCCTGGAGAATCCTATGGACCAGAGGAATCTGGCAGGCTGGGTCCATAGGGTCACAAAGAGGTGGACATGACTAAAGTGACTTAGCCCGCACATAATGGGTTGTCTTAACACCATTCATTGAAAAGATTGTCATTTCTCCATTGCTTGTAAATGTAAAGATTTAATTCTGGACTTGCAACTCTGTTTTATCTGTATGTCTGTCCTTGTGCTAGTACCACTCTGTCTCTATTGCTGTGCTTTATGGTAATTTATGAAACCAAGTGGTGTAAATCCTTAAATTTTGTTATTTTTTAAAATTACGGCTATTCTGGGTTACATGTAAAATTTGAAAAATTGGTTTGTCATTGTCTGCAAAAAAATGTTTTGGAATTTTGATGGGGAATGCATTGAATCTGTAGATCAGGTTGGGATGAATTGCTGCCTTATAATATTCAATTTTTAAATACAGGAACATGAAACTTTCTTTTTATTTACTGATCTTTAATTTTTCTAAGTGATGTTTTAAAATCTTCAGTGTACAAATCTTTTACTTAAAAAAAATTGTGGTAAGAACACTTAACATGAGATCTACCCTATTGATTTAAAAAAAAATTTATTTATTTTTGGCTGTGCTGTATTTTTGTTCTTGCTTGGACTTTTCTCCAGTTGAAGCGAGTGGGGCCTACTCTTGTTACAGTGTTCGGACTTCCCTCTTCTGTGGCCTCTCTTGTTGCCGAGGCACAAGCTGTAGGAAGCATGGGCTTCAGTAGTTTTGGTTCCTCGGCTCTAGAGCACAGACTCAATAGTTGTGGCCCATGGACTTAGTTGATCTGCAGCATGTGGGATCCTCCTGGACCAGGGATCTGGTGTTCCCCGATCAGGGTGTCTTCTGCACTGGCAGGTGGATTCTTGAACACTGAGCCACCAGGGAATCCTTTCTTTATTTTTTAAGAATACAGTATACTGTTGCTAACTGTGACAAAATGTTGTATAACAGATTTCTTTATTTGATAGAGGGTTCCTTTTTAATTCTATTTTATTCAGAGTTTTTTTTTTTTTTTAATCAAATTTTACTGAAGTTCAGCAAATGTGTTTTCTGCATCTCTTAACATGACAAACTGGTGCAGTTGCTCAAGCTGATCCTGGTTTTAGTACTGGAACTCCTGCTTCTTGGGAAACTCTTAGTCCCAGACAAAACAAAACGGTTGGTCACTTTAATGTCTGAGATCATCATGTGGTTTCTGTCCTTTATTCCATTAATATAGAGTTTTATATTAACTGATTTTTAACAATTAAACCAGCCTTGTATTCCTGGGGTAAATCCCACTTGATCATGGTATATAATTCTTATTATATGCTCCTGGATTTACTTTGCTAATGTTTATTGAACGTTTTTGTGTCTATACTTACGGAAGATACTGATCTGAAGTTTTCTTGTGATCTCTTTGGATTTTGTAATGTAATTATACATTTTAATCCCAGAATAAATTGAGAATTGTTCCCTCTTCTGTTTCCTATGAGTTTGTGAAGGATTGGTGGTATTACCTCCTTAAATATATTCATAGAATTCATCAATGAAATATTCTGGGCCTAGATTTTCCTTTTTGGAAAATTCTTAAACTACTAATTCAGTTTCTTCACTGGACCTATTCAGATTTTTTTGCTAAGTTATGTGTTACTAGTTTTGGTAATTGTGTTTCTAGGGATGTGTCTGTTTCATCTAAGCTATTTAATATTTTGGGCATGTACTTTGTAATAGTTTTATGTATGCTTTTAATTTTGCAAGCCTAGGAGTGATGTCTTTATTTCATTTCTAATTTTGGTAGCATGTTTCTTCTTTCTTTTTTACGTAGTCATTTTAGGAAAAGATTTATCAGTTTCGTTTTCAAAGAAAAAACTTTTTCTGTTTTCTACTTCACTGATTGCCATTTTAATCTTTATAATTTCATCCCTTCTGTTTGCTTAATATTTAATTTACTTTTCTTTTTCTAGTTTCTTAAGGTACACGCTTAGGTTATTGATCTGAGATCTTATTTTCTGATACAGGCATATAAAACTATACATTTCCTTCCAAATACTCTTAGTGACCATATGTTTTTATATGCTCTGCTTTTGAAAATTTTAATTCATACTTTCTCATTTCCTTTGTGATATCTTCTTTGACCCATGGTTATTTAGAAATGTATTATTTAATTTTCAGTTATTTGGGGATTCCCTAAATTTCATTATTGTTAATTTCTAGTTTAATTTCCCTGTAGTAAGAGAACATACTTTGTATTTTTTCTCATTTTACATTTATTGAAACATCTTTATGACCTAGTAGGTAATCTATTCTGAATAATGTTCTGTGTGCACTAGAAAGGTATTCTGCTACTGTTGGGTGGAATGTTTTATAGGTATCAGGTCAAGTTGGTTTTTTGTTATGATTTTCTGTCTGCTGCTAAGTCGCTTCAGTCATGTCCGATTCTTTGCGACCCCATAGATGGCAGCCCACCAGGCTCCCCCATCCCTGGGATTCTCCAGGCAAGAACACTGGAGTGGGTTGCCATTTCCTTCTCCAATGCATGAAAGTGAAAAGTGAAAATGAAGTTGCTCAGTCGTGTCCGGCTCTTAGCGACCCCATGGACTGCAGCCTACCAGGCTCCTCCGCCCATGGGATTTTCCAGGCAAGAGTACTGGAGTGGGGTGCCATTGCCTTCTCCGATTTTCTGTCTAGCTTTTCTATTAATTATTGAGAGTGAGATATTAAAACCTATTATTATTGAAGTATCTGTTTTTCCTTTCAGTTCTGTTAATTTTTGCTTCATATTTTTGGGACTGGTGTTAGATGTGATATATGGATATAATAATACACATACATACATTTTATAGTAGTATTTTATCTGGTGTTAGTGTGTGGCTACTCCAGCTCTCTTATGTTTACTGTTTGCGTTGCATATCTTTTTCTGTCTTTTTACTTTTGTTTTGAATCTAAAGTGTATCTTACAGACAACATATAGTTAAAATGCTTATTTTAAAAAATTAATGTGACCACTTCTGCCTTTTGATTGGAGAATTCATAATCTGCTCACATTTAATGTTATCATTGAGAGTCAGATTTATGCAGTTCTGCTATTTTCCATGTGTCTCATTTCTTTTTTATTTCTTTCTTTGGCCTCTACTGCCTATTCTGGAGTTAATAGTTATCTTACCGGCTATCATTTAAATTCCTTTGTTAGTTTTTTAACTGGATTTTTTAAAGTTATTTTCTTAGGTTGCTTTAGGGATTACAGTGTGTATCTTAATTTATCAGTTTGCTTCAGAATTGACTGATTTAATTATAGTAAAATACAAAAACTTTGCTGTATTTTTTTTCCTGTCCTGTCAATATTGTCATACATATTAAATTTTTATGTTTTAGGAGCCCAACAATATAATTTTACAATATTTTATTTATTTATTTTTTCAATTTTACAATATTTTAATGTAATTGTATGTTTTTAAAAATAGTCAAGAGAAGAAAACATAAAGTTTTAAAAATATTTATCACATATTTACTGTTTATGTGTTCTTTATTTCTTTTTATGTATTGATTTATGGGCTGATTATTTCCTTTCAATCTCATGGCCTTCCTTTTGGATTTCTTGTAAGGAAAGTTTGTTACTAATGAATTATCTCAGTCTTTGTTTCTTGGGCTTGTTTTTATTTTGCCTTTATTTTTGAAGAGTACTTTTGCTGGATATAGAATTCTTTGCTGCATTTTTTTTTTCTTTTAGCATCTTGAATACGTCATCTTCTGCTTTCTGGCCTCCATTGTTTCTGATGAGTAGTTTTTCTTTTTGTGCTTTCAAAATTTTCTGTCCTTAGTCAGCAGTTTTACAGTGATATGTCTGGGTGTGGATCTCTTTGTGTAATCCTCTTTTGGATTCAGTAAACTTAAATGTGGTGGTTAACTTTTTAAAACCATTTGGTAAGTTTTATCTATAATTTCTTCACATATTTTTTCTATTCTTCTCCTTTTTTTCTAGGACTCTCATTATGTGTATGTTGGTATGCTTCATGGTATTCTTAAATCTCTGAGGATCTGTTCATTTAAAATTTTTTTATTTTCTCTTCTTCATAATTGGTGGGCTTCCCTGGTGACTCAGATGGTAAAGAATCCACCTAGAAGGCGGGAGACCGGGGTTCGATCCCTGGGTTGGGAATATCCCCTGGAGGAGGGTATGGCAACCCACTCCAGTATCTTGCCTGGAGAATCCCTATCGACAAAGGGGCTTAGTAGTCTACAGTCCATGGGGTCGCAAAGAGTTGGTCACCACTGAGCGACTTTCACACAGCATTGTAATAGCTTCAAGTGCATTGGCTGTTTCTTCTGTCATCTCCAATCCACTTTTGAACTCTGCTAGTGAATTTAAAATTTTGGTTCTTTCTCTTTTTCCCCCCTGCACCCAGTGGCTTTTGGGATCTTAGTTCCCCCACCAGAGCCCTTGGCAGTGAAAGCTTTGTGTCCTAACTACTGGATATCCAGGGAATTTCCTCAAATTTTGGTTCTTAATATTTTTCCACTCTAGAATTGTTAATACTTTTTAACTCCAGGATTTCCATTTATTCTTTTTTAAAAAAATAATATCTGTATGTTTATTGAGATTGCCTATTTTATGAGTTATAGTTGTCATACTTTCCTTTAATTTTTTTAAACATGGTTTTTTTGTTTGGAGATGAAATTAAATTTTAGGTAGAAGATGATATCACAGCTATGTTAAATACTAAAATGAAGGTTGTTTTATTTCTAAATTATATTCAATATTTTAATCTGTATTTCATGATATACATAAAAGTATATTACTCATAAATGCTAAATTTCATCTGATAGTTTCTTTTTAAATATAATTAGCAATTTACTTACAATACTATTGTTTACTGATAAGTAGGATCAGTGTACAATTTGAAAGACATGCTATTAATTCTGAAACCTTAGTTCATTCTCTGAACTGCTTATATAATATAAAGTCTACATGTTTATTTGTATTTCTTGCTGCTTAATTCTCTCACAGTAGGTGCTAATGGGTAGAAAAGAGCAGAAGAAGCCAAAGAGAGCAATATAATGTGTTAGAATGGTTATAAAAATATAAAAATCTGTATATGAGCCTGCACATTTAGTAGTAGAGTATTTATTCATTTTAGTTCCTTGAGAGATTATAGTAAATAAGATAAATGTAGCACTTGTTTTCATGGAACTTTATAGTCTGTTAGAGGAGACATAGGTTAAACATTTTAACAAGATAATTTTAGAGAATGATAAATATAATGAACAAATAAAATAGGGTAAAGTGAAAGTCGCTCAGTTGTGTCCGACTCTTTGCTACCCCATGGACTATGCGGTCTGTGGAATTCTCCAGGGCAGAGTACTGGAGTGGGTAACCTTTCCCTTCTCCAGGGGATCTTCCCAACCCAGGGATGGAACCCAGGTCTCCCGCATTGTGGGCGAATTCTTTACCAACTGAGCCACAAGGGAAGCCCAAAATAGGGAAATGTGATCTCAAATAGAGAATGATGAGGCAGCTACATGGAAATGTGATATAATTTTGGTGGGAGGGGAGCCATGAAGAAAATGTCTCTCTGAAGAGGTGGTATTTGAAGTGAGATCTGCATGATGGGTGAGGAGGATTCAGTCTGTTCATAATCTGGAAGAGCTTTGTAGCCTAGAGAATAGAAGGTGCAGGATAAGCTTGGAGTGTTACAGGAGCAGGGCCAGTGTGGCTGGAGCTCAGCAAGCCAGTGAAAGAGAAATTAAGGGATGAATGAGATCAGAGAGGTGGGGTGGGCTTCCACTGGGTTATCTTTATAAAGACCATGTTAGAGTTTAGAGTTTTTTCTAAGTGTGGTGGGAAAACAGTGGAAAAATATTTCAGTGACTTACATTTTTAACTCAGGAGTTAATTTACAGGCTGAAGCCTGAAGCCAACTGATGCAAAGAGCCGACTCATTAGAAAAGACCCTGGTGCTGGGAAAGGTTGAAGGCAGGAGGAGAACGGGATGACAGAGGATGAGATGGTTAGATGTCATCACTGACTCTATGGACTTGAGTTTTAGCCAGTTCTGGGAGTTGGTGATGGACAGGGAAGCCTGGCATGGGTTGCAAAGAGTTGGACACAACTGGGCAACTGAACTGAACTGATATGGTTTTATTCTTTTTAGCAACTTCTGAGTGTGAGTAAATTTCTGAAGGGTGTTTTATAAATGATTTTAGCTTTATAAAGGATAGAAGGGAAAGTAGCTTTTCCCCTGTTTCTTCCTTGAAATTTACTGAAAAATACAACAAAAAAAATCAATATCTGTAAAACTTTGAATTTGTAGTACAGTTGTAGCAGTGGCAAAGATTCTTGCCTAGAAATTAGAGTTCCAGGTGCAATGGAGAAGACGATATTTAGTCAAGTTAAAATAAGCACGCATTTGTTCATAAGTAGTTCAGGCCTCAGAGTGAGAGACTGGGTGCACTTTTCTCCCTAACTACTTCTGCAGGGCCCTTTTTATTTAATATCATGAGAAAGTTTATATTTTGGTTCCAGGTATAATACATATGGTCAAATCTTAATTAAGATCGAAAGCCTATGCCTGAAAAGCTTTGTTTGTTACTAATACAGAGTTGCAGGCCAAAGCTGCTTTCTAAAAGAAAAAAAGCTCAACCCTAGAGAGAGCAAAGGAGAAAGAACTTCTCATGCTGTCAGTTTCTCCCTAAGGCCTGCAGGACTTAATATGAGAGAATTTGTGAGTTAAATAATTAATTCCCTCCTTGCCCCACTCCCCCTTTTTTGGGGGGAAAAGGGAGAAACATGTATGGTTATATAGATGTGATATATATAATTCCCATTTACCATATTTGAACCTTTCTGATTAGCCTATGTTATGAGCCAATAAGTAAGTAGGTAGAGAAATCTCCCAGGGTGGGGTGGGAGAGGTTCTTTGTGATTCTTTCACAGTTTTAATGTTAAAAACAGTTGTATAATCATGAGGCAGAAAAACTTAAAGAGCATAGACTCTGGATCCAGACTGCTTAGGTTGAAATTCTGACTCTCCATTTGTTTGTTGTTTGACCTTGAATAAGTTCCTTTAAAAAAAAAAACAAACTCCTGGTGCTTCAGTTTCCCCAGATGTAAAATGGGGAATTATACTTGTTTTGTAGGATTGTGTAGATTTACTGGATGAATACATATAGCAAGTTTAGAATAATGCTGGCATGGAGTAAGTGCTCTATAAATGTTAACTACTATTATCCCTTCGTTGTTTGGAAGAAGAAAAAATACTCTTAAGCTAGGCTGGTTATTGACTTTCCTTTAGGATAAATTCACACTAATGAATTCATATCCTGTTGAATCAGAATATTAAAAAGGTTGTTGTAAAGAGCAGTTCTTTGCTTCCTTTTAAATCACAAAAGTGAAGAAGTTGGCAGAGGCTTTAGAATGATCTATACTAGGGTCTCTCCTTCAAAAAGAAAAATTTTCCCAGTTTGCTTTGCTGAATAGAGCCTAAGTAGATTTGAGGTTTCTTCTTGACTGGGAATCTGCCATACATTCAGATCACCGCTAGCTTCAACTTCCCATAAAGCAGTTGCTTGACTACCTTAATCCAGTTGAAACAAGTCTTTTAAGTATCTCCTTTTGGATGTGCAAGAGCTAGAGTGACCAGGCTTAAGACTTTTTAAACATCTGCCCAGTGGTCATGGGATAAGCCAGTGACCTTCTTTTTTTCTTAAATTTTGCTGTGCCAGGTCTTAGTTGCAGCACACGGGCAGGATCTTCGATCTTCGTTGTGGTGTGTGGGATCTTGTTCCCTGACCAGGGATCCAACCCTAGCCCCCTGGTTTGGGAGCATGGAGTCTTGGCCACTGGACCACCAGGGAAGTCCCACGCCAGTGACTTTTGATTGTTACTTTTTCCCTAACCAAGCATCCAAGTACATATTCTTTTATCTGGTTCTTGCTTGATTTGGAAATGTCCTTATTCATAGAATGTATGTGGCTGAACATTTATTTCCACCGTTATAGTATTTCTTACAGATAGTTTGTGGGGTAAGAATGGAAATGAATGTTCATTTAAGTTTAGGGTTACTGATTAATGATCAAATCTTTGGGGACTTCCCTAGCAGTCCAGTACTTAAGGCTCCACCCTTCTACTCCTGGGGACTCAGGTTCCATGCATACCTCTTGGTGCAGCCGGAAAAAAAAATCAGACCTTTGTTGCTTATCTGCATCCTCAAGATAGGTTGGATTCTAAGATGTGCTTAATGTGATCAATTCCTCCTTTATTATGCTTATTTCCTTATTACTGTCCTGGAATTTAAGCATATGTGAAATTGTAATAGAGATTAGGAGGAAAGAATATTAAAGGAGTATAGCTAGGCAGCAGTATCAATTTTGGCTCCAGTGGTAACTGTGGGCAGCCAAGTCATTTTGATTTTGTCTTGCTGTTTCTTTGCTCATCAGTTCTTTAAATAACTCTAATGTTTGATTATTTGGAGTATTTTTAGATGATAATTCCCTCCTAGATTTTCACCATCCTAAAATAAATTGAACAAACCAACATTTGTTACATTATGCCCAGAAACCTGGCCATTGTAGTTCTTTGGTTGATGAAGAAACCAACTGAAACATGCCTGGCAAGCAAAGCATCAAAATACCTTGAACAGAACTTGGATGATGTCACAAATTATCTAAGTTCACTGTGTGTGATTCTGTGTCTTTTTCTGTGTGTCAAAACTGAGGGCCATGAGTAAATGTGGATTTTAAGATATTGTTATCCCTGGTACAGGACTCTTGAAATGCAGAATTGTTTTTATGCTTGGCTAGTTATCATACTTGATTTTCCAGTTAGCCTCTTCAATCTATTTGTTCTTCTATAAAATGAGCTCTAAGATCTCTTTCAGTAATTTAATTCAGTTTCTTTTGTCTTGTCAATTTCTGGCATCCAATTTATAATATCTAGATGACTCACCTTGCCCTAAAGTAAGTACCATGACAATGACCTCTTGCTGCTCAGATAATTTCCAGCCCTGACTTATGGGCCCAAATATTTGTAAACTATATACTTCTTACACTTAGTTCCATTTTCAGAAGGGGATTCTTCTTTCCTTAAAATATTCATTAGTTTACTTTTTATCCCTTTAAAATGTTGTACTGATTTTTGTTCTAACAAATAACACTGAACATCTCAGTTTGGCATGAGGAGCAGTTAGGTTTTAGGTATAATCATCTATTCTGATACTGCTTTATTCTTAATATGAAGCTTTGGCAGTATGATACAACTCTGATTAATGCTGTCAAAGAGATAGTAACAAGGTCACATTCATTCAGTATTCATAGTGTGCCAGGTACTTTATATAAAGGCTTAAAAGAACTGAACACACTGACTTCCTAGGATTGTTTCACCATCTTTTTATGGATGAGAATATTGAAATTTAAAGAGATAAATAACTGTCCAAGGTCACATAGAGGTGAGGCCAACAGTCTCCAGATTCTTACTGAGTACCTACTGTATTCTGGGAATACAGTGGCCAACAGGCTCTTAAGTTGCACATGCTCTTAAACATAAAGAATTCTGTTAAAATAGTCGTCATTAATATGCGGATAAGTATACCTATTTCATATAGTTATAAGAATGAGAAGACAATGCATAAAAATGCATGATTTCATAACAAAGAAATAAAAAAATAGATATTGATACTATTGAACCTGTCATTATATTAGCATTATAAACTACATATATAATTCCCATCAGACTTGGTAGATAATTAAAAAAATAGAACAGTGAAATATGAATCAAAACTATTTTAGGAATTGAGTTCCAAATTTAAAAGGATTAATTTTACCAATAAAATGGCTAAGAACAGTTAAGGGTTTTTTTGGGGGGAACTAGTTGTGAGTTAAACTGTATATAAGTTTAGATTATCAAGCTGTAGTTTTTCTTATTATGATGATAATGTTAATACTGTATAAGAATGTCTCTTTAATGGGTTAAATTCAAATTTGTAGCATTGTCCTCTCCTTTTAAAGTCTAGTTTACTGATATTTAATTACAAGTAGTGAAATTTATCCTTATATTTCCATGATTTTGACAAATTCAATTTGTATCATTATGCAGTCACCACCACAGTCAAGATGTGAACAGTGCTATCACCCCCAAAAGTTCCTTGTGCCCTTTAAGATCAACTCCTTCCCACTGATCTGTTTTCTGTTCCTATAGGACCTTTTCTTTAAATGAAATTGCCCTTCCTCTTACTGACCTGTTAGGCTGTTTAGATATAGTTGCTGCACTAGCAAGTAAGATATCTGTGACACTCTGCTGCTACAACTTTGTTACAAATTAGGGATTGCATTAAGAAGTAACTAAATCAGGAAAAAGTGACACAGCCTGTTGGAAAATTGGAAACAAGTTTGTCAATGGTTTAGTATTAATAAATGTTATTTAGTTTACCCAATATATTTGCTGCTGCTGCTACTGCTGCTAAGTCGCTTCAGTCGTGTCCGACTCTGTGCGGCCCCGTAGACGGCAGCCCACCAGGCTCCCCTGTCCCTGGGATTCTCCAGGCAAGAACACTGGAGTGGGTTGCCATTTCCCTCTCCAATGCATGAAAGGGAAAAGTGAAAGTGAAGTCGCTCAGTCGTGTCCGACCCTTAGCGACCCCATGGACTGCAACCCACCAGGCTCGTCCATCCATGGGATTTTCCAGGCAAGAGTACTGGAGTGGGGTGCCATTGCCTTCTCCACCCAATATATTTAAAAGGAATCAATTCACGTGAATGGACTTCACATTTTAGGTGTTGTCATTATTATTCAGTTACTCAGTCGTGTCTGACTCTGTGCCCCATGAAGTGCAGCATGCCAGCCTTCCCTGTCCTTCACCATCTCCTGGAGTTTGCTCAAACTCATATCCATTGAGTCACTAATGCCATCCAACCATCTTATCCTTTCTCACTCCCTTCTCCTCCTACACTGTAGATGTGAAACTAATAAAATCAGTTTTAAACCTCTCCTTTGACCAACCTCAGTTGTACAAGATTCAGTTCGTTAGCTCAGTCTTGTCTGACTCTTTGCAGCCCCGTGGACTGCAGCACGCCAGGCCTCCCTGTCCATCACCAACTCCTGGAACTTACTTACTCAAACTCAAGTCCATTGAGTCAGTGATGGCATCCAACCATCTCATCCTCCAAATGTTGGAGCTTTAGCTTCAGCATCAGTCCTTCTAATGAATATTCAGGACTGATTTCCTTTATGATTAACTGCTTTGATCTCCTTGCAGTCCAAGGGACTCTCAAGAGTCTTCTCCAACACCGCGGTCCAAACCATCAATTCTTCGGTGCTCAGCTTTCTTTATAGTCCAGCTCTCACATCCATACATGACTACTGGAAAAACTACAGCTTAGATGGACCTTTGTTGGCAAAGTAATGTCTCTGCTTTTTAATGAGCTGTCTAGGTTGGTCATAGCTTTTCTTCCAAGGAGCAAGCGTCTTTTAATTTCATGGCTGCAGTCACCATCTGCAGTGATTTTGGAGCCCAAGAAAATAAAGTCTGTCACTGTTTCCATTGTTTCCCCATCTATTTGCCATGAAGTAATGGGACCAGATGCCATGATCTTAGTTTTTTGAATGCTGAGTTTTAAGCCAGCTTTTTCATTCTCCTCTTTCACTTTCATCAAGAGGCTCTTCAGTGGTGTCATCTGCATATCTGAGATTATTGATATTTCTCCTGAAATCTTGATTGCAGCTTGTGCTTTATCAGTTTGTCCACAATTAGATAAATCATCCGTGATTCATGACACAGAATGATTTACCCAGTCATTGTTGTTTATTGTGATCACACATGAGTCCATCATTCAGATGAGAACTAGAACCTTTTTTTTTTCTTTTTGGTCACACTGGTGTGGGTAGCTGTTCCCTTCTCCAAGGAATGTTCCCAACCCAGAGATCGAACCTTGCAGGAGAGATCTTAGTTCCCTGACCAGAAATTGAATTTGAGCCCCAGTAGTGAACAAAGCTAGTGGAGGTGATGGAATTCCAGTTGAGCTATTTCAAATCCTGAAAGATGATGCTGTGACAGTGCTGCACTCAATATGCCAGCAAATTTGGAAAACTCAGCAGTGGCCACAGGACTGGCAAAGGTCAGTTTTCATTCCAATCCCAAAGAAAGGCAATGCCAAAGAACGCTCAAAGTACCGCACAATTGCACTCATCTCACACGTTAGTAAAGTAATGCTCAAAATTCTCCAAGCCAGGCTTCAGCAATATGTGAACCGTGAACTTCCTGATGTGCAAGCTGGTTTTAGAAAAGACAGAGGAACCAGAGATCAAATTGCCAACATCCGCAGGATCGTGGAAAAAGCAAGAGGGTTCCAGAAAAACATCTATTTCTGCTTTCTTGACTATGCCAAAGCCTTTGACTGTGTGGATCACAATAAACTGTGGAAAATTCTGAAAGAGATGGGAATACCAGACCACCTGATCTGCCTCTTGAGAAATCTGTATGCAGGTCAGGAAGCAACAGTTAGAACTGGACATGGAACAACAGACTGGTTCCAAATAGGAAAAGGAGTACGTCAAGGCTGTATATTGTCACCCTGTTTATTTAACTTCTATGCAGAGTACATCATGAGAAACGCTGGACTGGAAGAAACACAAGCTGGAATCAAGATTGCCGGGAGAAATATCAATAATCTCAGATATGCAGATGACACCACCCTTATGACAGAAAGTGAAGAGGAACTCAAAAGCCTCTTGATGAAAGTGAAAGAGGAGAGTGAAATAGTTGGCTTAAAGCTCAACATTCAGAAAACGAAGATCATGGCATCCGGTCCCATCACTTCATGGGAAATAGATGGGGAAACAGTGGAAACAGTGTCAGACTTTCTTTTTTGGGGCTCCAAAATCACTGCAGATGGTGACTGCAGCCATGAAATTAAAAGACACTTACTCCTTGGAAGGAAAGTTATGACCCTG
>NW_011495070.1:6746716-6760493 GCF_000754665.1 Bison bison bison | reverse complement strand
CATGAAATTAAAAGACACTTACTCCTTGGAAGGAAAGTTATGACCAACCTAAATAGCATATTCAAAAGCAGAGACATTACTTTGCCAACTAAGGTTCGTCTAGTCAAGGCTATGGTTTTTCCTGTGGTCATGTATGGATGTGAGAGTTGGACTGTGAAGAAGGCTGAGCGCCGAAGAATTAATGCTTTTGAACTGTGGTGTTGGAGAAGACTCTTGAGAGTCCCTTGGACTGCAAGGAGATCCAACCAGTCCATTCTGAATGAGATCAGCCCTAGGATTTCTTTGGAAGGAATGATGCTAAAGCTGAAACTCCAGTACTTTGTCCACCTGATGCGAACAGTTGACTCATTGGAAAAGACTCTGATGCTGGGAGGGATTGGGGGCGGGAGGAGAAGGGGACGACAGAGGATGAGATAGATGGCTGGAAGGCATCACTGACTTGATGGACGTGAGTCTGAGTGAACTCCGGGAGTTGGTGATGGACAGGGAGGCCTGGCGTGCTGCGATTCATGGGGTTGCAAAGAGTCGGACACGACTGAGCGACTGAACTGAACTGAGTGAATCCCAAATTCTAACCACCGGGACTGCCAGGGAATGCCTGAGAATTAGAACCTTGACAAGAATTTACATCACATTTATCTGTGTGTGCCTTAATATATTTAAAAGTCTTTAATAGATTTTGGTTGTGTATATTTCTTATTAGTAGGAGTTCTCCTTTTCCCCCCTTTTTGGACGGAGGGGAATTACTTTACCTAGTCTCTTGTCTTTCAGTTTTGTTTTTGGATTCTGTTAAGAATTTAAAAAAAAATTTGTGTAGTCACGTTTAGTAATTCTTTATTTCTTGCTTTCCATGTATTTAGTAATTTTTCCTTAACTGTGAATTCATGAAGATATTCTCTATTTCCTTCTAATTTGAAAAAATTTATGTATTTAGGTCTTTAGTATACCTGTAATTTATTTTGTGAGTGGTGAGAGGTGGTAATTTAATTTTTGTCTTGTATGGATAATCACTTGTCCCAGCATCATTTAATAGTCTTTTTTTTTTCCCATTGATTTTAACACTGCCTCTTTGTACATTGTTTCCAATATGCATGTGTGTTTTTCTGACCTCTGTATTCTGTTACATTGTTATATTTGGTTATGTCTACACCACTACTTACTGTCTGATTACTAGACTAGACTAGGTAGGACAGTTCTTTTCCAGGGGCTTTGTTCACTTTTGCCAGTTTCTCTTGTGTATACTTTCCCCCTCTTAACTGTCTTTGCAAGTTTTTTGTGAAACCCTCTTGGGAATTTTGACTGGAAATATATTGAATTTGTTGGGCTTCCCTGGTAGCTCAGCTGGTAAAGAATCCGCCTGCAATGCAGGAGATCCTGGTTCGATTTGTGGGTTTGGAAGATCCGCTGGAAGGAATAGACTACCCACTCCAGGATTCTTGGGCTTTCCTGGTGGCTCAGATGGTAAAGAACCTGCCTGTAATGGAGGAGACCTGGGTTTGACCTCTGGGTTGGAAACATCCACTGGAGAAGGGAACAGCTACCCACTCCAGTATTCTGGCCTGGAGAATTCCATGGACTGTATAGTCCATGGGGTCGCAAAGAGTCAGACATGATGGAGCGACTTTTACATATTTGAATTTGTTAGATGAATTTGTTGAGCATTGATATCTTTAAGATATTGAGCTTACCTATCCAACACTGCCAGGGAATTCCCAAGACTTCTTTAATCTCTTTCAATAGATTTATTTATTTTCTCCATAGAGGTCTTTGTTAGGTTGAGTCTTAGATATCTTTGTGCAGCTGGTGGGATTTTAGTTCCTGGACCAGAGATTGAACCCAGGATGTGGCAGTGAAAGTGCTGATTCCTAACTCCTGAAATTCCATAACTGCCAGTGAATTCCTAAGTCTTAAGTATCTTATATTTTTGTAGTTATTGTAAATTATATCCTTTTTAAAAACACTTGCTGTTTGTTGCTGGTATATAGAAAAGACACTTGATTTTTATATATTGATTTGTATCCACACAAATTGCAAACCCTCTTCTAATATCAAAAGGTTCTTTTGGATTTTCTGCAGTATGTAGAGAGTTTTATCATTTATAAACAATGATAGCTTCATTTCCTCCTTTCCATTTCTTACGCCTTTTAATTTTTCCTTATCAAACTCTTCTGGTCAGGATTGCTAGTATGGTTTTGAAGTGGCAATTGTAGGTATGTTTGTTCTGTTCCCAGTATTGGGGGAAAGTTTTAAATATTTTGCCATTGCGTCTTGGCAGCTTTTTTCTTTTAATTATAAAATTTTATCAAGTGATCTTTATTGTATCTACCAAGATGATGTATTAATTATTACTACACAACAGATTACCTGCAACATGTGTTGATTGGGATGTGGAGAAATTAGAACCGTCATATGTACTGATGAGAATGTGAAATGATGTCATTTGGCATTTTCTCAAAATGTTAAGCATAAAGTTACTATGTGTTCCAGCAGTTCTACTCCTGGGTATACACCAAGAGAAAAGAAAACATGTCTACACAAAAACTTGTACATGAATTTTTATAGCAGCATTATTTTATAATAGTTAAAAAGTAGAAACAATTTTATACCAATTGATGAATGGCTAGAGAAAATGTGATATATCTGTGCAATGGAATCTTATTCAGCAATAAAAGAATTGAAATAATAATACATGTTACAAATAGATGAATACTGAAAGCATAGTAAGTGAAAAAGTCAGTCACAAAAGTTCACATATTTAAAATCCTATTTATATGAAGTGGCCAGAAAAAGCAAATCTCTAGAGAGAAAAGTAGGTTAGTCTTGCCAAGGACTAGGGGTTGGGGAAGGATAGGGAGGGACTGCTAATGGACATGAGGTTTTTTTTGAGAGGGAGTGCTAAAGATTTTCTAAAATTAGATTGTGGTAATGATTGCACCACTTCATTAATGTACTATAAACTTTTGAGTTATATGCTGTAAGTTGGTGAACTGTATGATATGTAGGTGTTAGTGTTAGTCACTCAGTCGTGTCTTACTCTTTGCAACCCCATGGACTGTAGCCCACCAGGCTCCTCTGTCCATAGAATTCTCCAGGCAAGAATACTGCAGTGGATAGCCATTCCCTTTTCCAGGAGATCTTCCTGACCCAGGGATTGAACCTGAGTCTCATGCATTGCAGGCAGATTCTTTACCCTCTGAGCCATCAGAAAGCCCATGATATGTGAGTTATATCTCAATAAAACTTTTTCAAAAGGTAAGTACATATGTAGTTTTGTTAGATATTACCAAATTTCCCTCCCAAAGTGTGCCAATTTGCATTCCCATACATTTACAGTGTATAAATGTACAGTTTTACCAACAGATTATTGTTACACTTTTTAATTTTTACCAATCTGATAGATGAGAGAAATGGTATTTCAATTTTTAAAAAATTTGCATTTTTCTGTGAGTGAATTTGAACATCTTATGTTTAAGGGCTGCTTTTATATCTGGTTTTGTGAATTGTGTGTTTTTCATATTTCTCTCTTTTTTTTTGGTCCTTAATTCTCTATTTTGTTGTTGTTCAGTCATTAAGTTGTGTCCGACTCTTTGCGACCCCATGGACTGCAGCATTCCGGGCTTCCCTGTCCTTCACCATTCAACCATCTCATCCTCTGTCACCCCCCTCTTGCCTTCAGTTTTTCCCAGCATCAGAGTCTTTTCCAGTGAGTCAGCTTTTTGCATCTGGTAGCCAAATTATTGGAGCTTCAGCTTCAGTATCAGTCCTTCCAGTGAATATTCAGGGTTGATTTCCTTTAGGATTGACTGGTTTGATCTCCTTGCTGTCCAGGGGACTTTCAAGAGTCTTCATCAGCACCACAGTTTGAAAGCATCAATTCTTTGATGCTTAGCCTTCTTTATATAGTCCAACTCTTACATCCATACATGACTCCTGGAAAAACCATAGCTTTGACTATATGGACCCTTTTTAATATACTGTCTAGATAATGCCAGCTTTTCTTCCAAGGACTAAGCTTTTAGTTTCATGAAAGCAGTTACTGTCCGCAGTGATTTGGAGCCAAGAAAAATAGTCTGTCACTGTTTCCATATTTTCCCCATCTATTTGCCATGAAGTAATAGGACCAGATGCCATGATCTTAGTTTTTTGAATGTTGAGTTTTAAACCAGCTTTTTCATTCTCCTCTTTCACCCTCATCAAGAAGCTCTTTAGTTTCTCTTTGCTTTCTGCCATTAGAGTGGTATCATCTGCATATCTGAAAAAGTGAAAGTGTAAGTCACTCATTCGTGTCGACTCTTTGCGACCCCATTGACTATATACAGTCCATGGAATTCTCCAGGCCAGAATACTGGAGTGGGTAGCCTTTCCCTTCTCCAGGGTATCTTCCCAACATAGGGATCGAACCCAGGTCTCCTGCATTTCAGGCAGATTAATATCTGAGGTTGTTGATAAAAAAAATTCTCTCTTTTAGTAGTCTTTTGTGATATAGTATCCTATTTCCAATATCATAGATTGAATTTTCATTGTTGTTGTACTTTATATAAATAAAATCATACACATAAACTGTTTGGGGGGAGAATGTGATCTGTATTCTAAGCAACTCAATTATAGTCTGAGGTGAATTTTTTCTGAGTGATACTTAAGTTTGCTATCATTTCTCAGAGTTTTTTTAATCTGGAGAGTTCAGTTAGTATTCATTATTCAAAGATGTTTCTCTTATTGTTATGCCAACTTCTACCCCTTCTTCTAGTTCCAAGCCAAATGGTGACTCTCTAATGAATTCTCTCTTGAATCTTCCCACCCCCCAGGGCTGATTGGGTGTTCCTTTTTTAAATATTTCCACTGTACTTTGTAGTTTCCTTGCATTTACATTAATGTAATTGCTTTAAGTGTTTCTCCTTACCATATTCTAATCTGTTTGAAGGGTGAGTCCTAGCTTTCTATTTTTGTGTTCCTGGCATAGTGCTGTATTTGGTATATAGTTAAGTGCTTAATAAATGTTACTGAAAGAACTGGTATGGTAGAGAGAAGAAAGAGGTGATTTTATTATAGGGGAAACGTTGGCCTTGGGGGACAGGTAGAATTTGAATAACCAAAGAAGAGGGCATTCCTGGTGAGAGAAGGGAACCAGCAAAAGGATAGGGACAGGAGTGAGCTTGGTCTGTGTAGTGAACAGTGAAGATATTTGTCTTATTGGGACATGTTTGTTTATCCTTGTATTCACCACATCTTTACTGTGTATCTGCTGTATGAAACCCCTGGTTTAGTTGGTATAAATCACAAATTTTTAAAACCTGGATACACAGGTGTTTAAACTTGGTGCTTTGAGAAAATAGTAAGAAGATAATATTAAGATGGTAGAGAAGCCCTCTGAAGAAGGGCGTTAAGTGTTGGGCTTGATATGGTTCATCGGAGGTGGTAAGTGGATGATCTGCTGGAAACTGTTATTTTCCTGATGTTTTTCTGAGGAAGGTATATAATGTGGATTGGGGGGAGAGAATTACAGAGACTATTGATCCCTTTGGTGATGCAGGTACTTTCAAGCTGAGACCTGTTAAGACAGCTAGGAATTGGCCAAATGGGCAAACAGAGGAAGGATGTCAAGAGAGAAGAATAGAGAGCTGTAAACAACTGTGGCATTAAACAACCACAATGGAGGGGGTAAAAAGGGAAGAGGAGGCTGGACAAGGGAGCATGGATTAGGTTTGTGACTTCCATCCCTGAGCATATCAGAATGAACATTTCATAACTTCTGAAAAAGAGACTTAGACCTCTTACTTGTTCTTACTAAATCAGTATGCTTGCAAAGATTGAAATTTCATCGTGTAGGTGATGATGAACTGTTGAAGAATTTTGAGAGGGGCTTGACATTATTCAGTCTTGGTTTACCCTGCCGGTGCAGTTAGATGGACTGGAAAGGAGGGGAGATTAGAGGCCAAGAGGCAAATTCTGAGGCTCTTACAACTTCAAAAAGATGATAAGAACCTCAGCTAGGGCAGATCTTATGAGATTATAGAGAAGAGTCAAGAGTGAAAGAAGATGATAATGATGATGGAAAAAGAAGCCACAGATGCCTTTAGCCTCTGTTTATTAGGCAACTTGTGTAGGCGATGGTGTGGTTTACAGAGCTAAGCACAGTAGGAGAGGTCATACTTTGGGGGAGGTAGCAGAGAAAAAATTTAGTTTGGGACATATTGGGTTTCTCTCACATTTTTATTCATCCCACTTAATGGCTAATCCAAGTGCTCTGATTGGTTTCTCTGGAGTCATTCTTGACTCTTCTCTTGCATTCACACCCCATATCCAGTTTGCTATCCAATTTTGCTTCTTTTATCTACAAAAATTTCTGAAAGCTCGCTGTCGACTCACTACCACTCGGCCCTCACCACTGTCGCTTCCCACCTGATTGTGATATTGGCTTCTGCACTGATGTCTGCTTCCGCCTTGTTCTCCTGCCTGCTCTCAGTCCAGCATCTGGTGAGTGATCCTTTTAATAATCAGGGCGTCTCTCTGCATAAAATCCTCCTTCTCCCTGGATAAAAGTTGGAGTCCTCAGAGAGGGTTTCCCTTTTCCCACCATCCCTTTCTCTTTCCTCTCTGTCATCATCTTCTGTCTTCCTTTTACTCACTTCACTCCAGCTCTCTTGTTGATATTTGAACTACTCAGGCTTATTCCCTCTTTAAGATCTTGAATTTTCCCTTTCCTTTCACTGGGGAGCTGCCCTGACTTCTGCCAGTCATTGGCACAGCTCATTCCTACTTCCTGAGTTTTCACTCATGTGTCACTTTTTCAGTGAAATCTTCCTTGATCACCCAGTTTGAAATTGCAACCCTCTTCCTTGCTGAATATTCTCTCCCTTTGGCTCATTTGTCTCCTTAGCCTTTATCACCATCTGCACATGTGTAATACATATTTTGCTTATTTTCTTCTCTCCACACTGGAATTTAAGATGCTTAAGAATAAAGACTTGTGCTTTAAAAAAAGTATATTAATTTTTTATTGTGTTGGGTCTTCGTTGCTGCACAGGCTTTTCTCTGGTTGCAGCAAGTGGGGGCTACTCCCTTAGTTGTGTGTGGGTCTCTCATTGTGGTGGCTCCCTTGTTGCAAAGTGCAGGCTCTAGGGGGCTGCAGTAGTTGCAGCATGTGAACTCAGTAGTTGCGACTCCCAGGGCTCCAGGGCACAGCTTCAGTAGTTGCGGCCCACAGACTTAGCTCTGTGGCTTGTGGGATCTTCCTGGATCAGGAATTGAACCCTTGTTTCCTGCATTGACAGGTGGATTCTTTACCACTCAGCTACCAGGGAAGCCCAGGACTTTTGCTTTATTCACCACTGTAACTCTAACTGAAAACTACTAGTACATAAAAGGCGCTCAATTAATATTTATTGATTGGTTGAATTAATTAACGTAGTCCTTGGGATGTCCTGGAATCGATGCTTGCTGTTTAAGTTTGCAGGGAAGTATAGGCAAGAAAATATCTAGTAGACAAACTGGCACCCATAAAATGGTTTAGACTGGAAGAGAGATTTGAGTGAAGCCAGGGCAGTGTCTAGGATAGTTTAGAGAGAGTGTGAAGATCTGAAGAGGACTAGGGAGGGATGGCGTCCTGGAAATACCTGCCAGGACTGACTAGAGAGTTACTCTCTCCTTAGAGTTATCCAGGCGGGAACCCTAGTCTGGGCCTTGTGCTTTAGAGGTCCTCATCTGGCCTTTTTCCAGCTATACCGCTCCTGATAGGATGAAGATTTTGAGGGACTAGTCCATCTGGAACCCGTATCTAGATCAAGCTAAGAGTATTTGTATCCTTAAATTCCCTGTCCACGTGGTCCTTCACAGGTCTCTTCCCTGGTTCTCTCCTCTTAGACTGTACCACATGTATGTATCCCTGGCCTAAGGGATGGCCAAGTGGCAGCTGTTTGCAGGCATGTAGGCAGAGGTTAGACATGTTGCTGGGATGTCCACATGTATATATATGAGGCTCCTTGTAGTATGGAGTGGAACCGAAGATGGGATGAGCAAAAGGCAGGCTGCAGGGCAGTGGGGAGTATGGTCTTCGCATTCCCTATCCCCTCCCCCCAGTTGATGTTGAGTCTGAGAATGCCAAATCAGAACTTAGCCTTTTAAGTTTTTATAAAAGTATATATGTCAAGATAGTGGGATAGAATAAAATTTACTAGCTTGTTAGTTTGGTTTATAGCTTTAAAATATTTAGGCATATGGTATATGGGCTTACATTTGTACTCTTAAAGCTCCTTGAAAACTAGGGGTGGGCCTGCAACAGGAAATTGAAAAAGAGTATCTGGAGAGGGAGAAGATAAGATAGTTTCAAGGAGGGAATGAACAACAGTGTCAGATGTTTCAGAGACATTAAATCCTATGAAGACAGAAATGTATCCTTTGGATTTGATAACCAGAATTTAATAAGACTTCACTTGGTGGTGATGGATACTAAACTTCTGTAGAAGGAACACCTGAGAAATCAGAAAGTGGAGGCACAATTTAAATGATTTTTTTTTTTAAGTAGAACTGTATCTGAGAAAGGAAGGGACTAGAGGGCTATGCAGGGTCGTGGAGGAGTCATGTTTACAATGAAAGGGTCTTGACTGTCCTGGCGGTCCAGTGGTTAAGACTCTATGCTTTTACTACAGGAGCGTGGGTTAGATTCCTGGTCAGGGAACTAGGATCCCACGTGTTGTGTGGCATGGCCAAGAAATTAAAAAAAAAAAAAAATGAGAGAGTCTTATAAATATTTGGATGTTGAGGAAAAGAACTCAGTGTTAAGAAAGAGAAAATTAAGGAAAAAGAAGGAATAATTGATGGAACAAGGCCTAAGATCCAGTGCATCGGTCAGTAGATCAGCTTTAGAAAGCAGAAGGGCTATTTGAGGAGGCTTGGAGTGTTTGGATTTTGTGTGAATGCTAACTTTTGAAGAGTGAGCAAAAAAGTGAATGGCAGGAAAGTTTAACATGCAATAATATATTAATGTTGTTCAATAGTAGTTTTCTGGGTTAGTCTTTTTTTTTAATTTAAAAATTTGTTTAAGTTTAAATTAATTGTTGTTTTTTTTTTTTTATTGAAATTAGTCTTTTTAAACTTGATTTAATACTCCTGGAGTTCTGAAGTTATACTTGCAGCCATGGGTTAAAATCCTCCTATTGGCTGATTGAAATATAGCCCATAATGTGGGGTATAGGCTATGTATGTGGGAATCTGTTGTTGTTCAATAATTGTCATTTAGTGATGACTTAAAACTTTAAGTCTGATAAAAAACTTTTGATTCTTCAGTAGCTTAGAAGTAATTTATTATGTTCATTATAAAATATGTGCCATCAGGCTTGGAGATGATTTGTTGTAGTATAAGTACATATTGTCTGAATCACATCTATTTTGAGTAAAATATTTTTAATAGACTTATATTAATACTGTTTTTTTCCCCCCACTAGTAGTTCCAGGGAACTGCTGTTTTATATTCTAACTCTTGCCAAATTGTGAAACTAGTGAAGGATGCTTAGACTACTTAACATTCAAATTGTAAGTAAAATTTATTTCTGCTTTTATTATCTGTATGATTAGAAAACAGAAATTGAAAATAATTGTTACCTTATGTGATAATAGTGAGATTCAGTGTGATGGGATTGAGGATTTTTCTTAGTTTTTATTCCTAAGATACAAATATTTCCTATCCTATTTTCTGTTGATAAGATCAAGAAGAAGACTAATAATACTGAATAGGTCTTAGGTAGTGAGGTGAAATTTCTGCTTTTTTTCAGGAATTTTCTATTTGTTATAGAAGTTTATGGAAATTCTTTATTATTTTATTTTCATATTTAATATAGGACATGTTATTAATGGAATGATTAATTAGAAATAATTATTTTCTCTTTAAATATGCTTAGTTTTTCTGTACTCTTAAATTTTTGTGTGAAAAATTCTATTAAAAAGCCCTGTGATTTCTTTGTGAAATATTTAATGTACACAAAAATAAAATAAAACGTAACTTTTTAAGAAATAATCTAATACATAAATCAAGATGATGTACATATTGCCGTTCATCTCCACTAGGGGAAAAAAACTTGAATTATATTTACTTGAAACCATTTGCTATATTGCATTTTGAATCAATACCAAAAAAGTTATTGAAGAAAGAATGAGAAAGTAATATTAAAGGCATTCCAAGTCATTTCACTACTTTATTTTCAAACTATTGTATTTGAAAGTATAAGTAACTCAAATTAATCTGTTTTACAGATCTTGTAGAGTATACAAAATGTGAACACAAAATGAGCCTGCTACTGTAAGCAAAAGATAATTCTAATTAGTTATTTATATACATACATAAACGTAAATTCATATACATAAACAAACCAAATGAACCAAGGAAGACTGAAATATTTACAAACCAGTACGTCTTTTAATTTGTTAAATAGGTGAATAATTTTAGAAGTTGTCTTGGTCCAGCACATTTTATGTTTTTAGTGCATAAATTTTTTTTTTAATTTCAGAAATTCTTACCAAAATATTTCAGGAATAATAGTACATCTTCATAAGGGGAGAAAGTTGTAACATTTTATTTCTTAGAATATAAACATCATAAGGTCACCAGTGTGCAATAGCTTGGTAAGAACTGCAGATTGTGAACTTGACTGCTCTAAGAGAAATGCTCATAACTGCCCTCTTGACACAGAGCTGTATAAGCCTAGCTCTTTTTTTCTCAGTTTATAAAAATGTTAAAAAATTTTATTGCAAAATAGTTTGTGCTGCTTTATATCCTTGTATTTTTTTTTAATAATTTTTCAAATTCTTCTTCTTAGGCTCTCTGGTTAATCATCTTAAGAAGACTGGATTTCTGGATATCAACTCTACTCCATCTCTATTGACTTTTAAAATATGATAATGCAAACCTATAACACTGACAATCATCCATGAACCTTTAATTACATTGACTGGTAGCGTTTGAAGCTTCCTCAGGGAGTAAACAATGACATCAGCAGTGGTTGACAGTGGAGGTTCTATTTTGGAGCTTCCCAGCAATGGAGTAGAAAATCAAGAGGTTAGCCATCCAACGTATTGCATTTCTTTTTTGTTCATAAAATCGATGCATGAACTAATGAATTTAATGGGAAACAGGTATTTGAGAATAGAAATGTATAGTGCATGAGACTGTATATTTCTGTCATGTGTCCTCGTATAATTAGGTTCTAGAGCATTGAGGGAGGTAGTGCTGGGCCTGAGTTGCCTGAGTTGTTGAAACTTCCATATATTGGAATGAACTAGGAGGGGAAAAAAGAAAGAAAACAATAGTATTAGTTGAGAAATAGATTTAAATCTCTGATAAAATCCATTGTTTTGGATTTTAGAGTATATAGGTAAATACTGCATCTAAATACCTAAATTATATTCATACTTTAGAATTTTGTATCTCTTCTTGTTGTTACCTTTGTCTTTTGATTATTCTAATTCATGTGGGAATCCATTGTATTTTAAGTACGTATTATTTATACTTAAGAATTTAATTTAGATAATTTGTAAATCAGAAGAGAAACTTGGTTTTGAAATTTTATACTTGAAGAATTTTGCAATGTTAGTGTATTTGGTTTTTGTTGTTGTTGTTATTGATAACATTAAAGAATAAGAGAGAGAAGTAGAAAGCAGCAGTACCTGAAATACATGGACTTTCAGGGCCTGGCTTTTATTCTCACCATTCGGTAAAGACTGACTATTGGGAATTATCTAAATTAAAATATAATAATACTGTCACAATAATGGTCAAATACTTCGCCAGAGATAAGATGGGAAAATGGAGGAAAAAAGTCTGTTTTTTCTACATTCTGTGAAAGATACTGCTGTTACTGGTACTTAGTATTATGACTGAGATACAAATTAGGATGTCAGGCTGTGTGTTCTGGGTCTGGATTCTTTTTCTTGCTTGCTTGGTATCTGTTCAGAGGTCTGTTCAGTCCTCTGAGATAGCGATGGGCAAATACGGTGGGTTTGTTTTCAGTGGACCTGGTAACTGAAATATCCCTGTAGTATTTGAATCTAAAACTGTTTCAAAATCTACTGAGAGAAACAAAGGTAAAGAACATGTTTTATTCTCATAATCAAGTTCTGCTTCCTTCTTGAAGTTTCACTTTCTGTATGATCACTTCCAAGTATGATTCACCCAAGAAATGAGGGACTCGGGATTTCTATCCCCTCCAGTATCATCCAGGACTTGCTTCTTCAAGTACTTTCCTTTTGCCCCATGGTTTTACTCTGTTGATATTAATTCTATGGGGGAAGCTGCTAAGAACAATTGGTAGAATATATTTACCTTGTGGTGACTGGGTACCACCATTATGGGAAAATGAATAGAACACTTTGTTTCTGGAAGACCCTCTATACCTCCCTTCATTTACATGGAACCCCATGTGTTCATGGCTTGACAAACTGTTTGTTACCAAAGAAAGAATCTGACAAATGAAAATAATTTTGTCAAGACATTATTGACTAATGATTTATACAGTAGTCTTCAAAGGCGGTCATAGGCATTTTAGGAAGAGTGGCACCAGAAAGGAGGAAACTATTCTCAGGAACTTTTTCTTTACATTGTGTCATGTGGATACCTACTTTCATTTCATGTATTCCTTCAACAAACATTAATTGACCTCTTACTGAATGTCGGTTACTGTTTTAGGCACTAGGGATAAAGTATTTCAGAATGGCTATGAAGAATAAATCAGGGCTAGAGATAGATAGAGAATTGGTAGGGTATTTTGGTTAGAATGGACAAGGAAGACTTCTCTGAGCAGGTGGCATTTTAGTGTAGACCTAAATAGCATAAGGGATTGAGCTGTAGAAACACCTGGGGAAGAAAATTCCTGGAAGAAAGAAAAGCCACTAGTTTCTGTATTATCTCCCAAGTTTTTAAAGTGAGTTTTGGGGATAGTGGTATTAGAAAGATAGAATTTTGTCTTTATAATGTATTTATAATATATATCTATACTACTTATACTTCAAAGTGTAGGCTAGGGTGGGAAAAAAATGACCTTAGCTTCAGAATCTGAAGAAAAAATAAATGTTTAAAATATGATGGGCAACGCATTTTAAATCAATTATACCCCAACAAATTTTTTTTAATTATTAAAAAAGTAGTGGGCATTTTAGAGAGTTATTAGTGATGTTTAGGCTTTATTTCTTATAATTTTATTCTTGATTATGTTTTATATGAATATTTTATAAAATTAGGATAATTCTGTTTCTGACAAAGATGGCAAAAAAAGTAGACTGTAATCTTATTAATGAGTGTGGATACAAAAATCATAAATAAAATAGTAATACATTTATAAAATAGTCATATATTTAAAAATCCAGTTACCAGATAGGATTTAGATACATAAGGATATTCAGTTTTAAGAAAACAAGTAATATATACCCCTACTAATATGACATATGATATAATGGTTAGGATGAAATACTTGATGAGATAGGATTTTATAAAGTTCAATATCCTTCCTGATAAAAACTCTAAATAATATAAGTGTATATTTCCTTAACATTATTTAAAAAAATATATAAATCAAGAGCTAGAATCCTATTTAATGGTGAAATACTGGAGTATTTTCTCTGAAATTGGAGAGAAAGTCAGTATGGGCACTATTATTTATTTAATATTTTCCTGTAATCAGACAAAATAATGAAAAAAATATATAAGTATTAAAAAGACCAAATATAATATGACTCACCACCTGGGAAAACCAAGGGGAAAATCCATGAATACCCATTAGAACTAATAAGAGCA
>NW_011495070.1:6697539-6746616 GCF_000754665.1 Bison bison bison | reverse complement strand
CACCTAATAGTTTGGTGAGTGCAAAATTAACATAAAAATATCTTGCTTTCTTTTAAGGACTATAATTAGTTAGAAAAAAATCATGGAAATAAACTGTATTTCAGAAAATTAACAGAAATGAATAAACTGTTGAGGAATAAAAGTAAAAGATATATAGCACTTGTTTGAAGGAAACTAATGATACTTAAGTAGACTTTAATAAACAAAGATATATATTTTGTATTTGGGTAAGAGAAATGGGAATGGTCAGTATTGTGGAGGATGTCAGTCCTCCAATTAATCTGTATATTTAATTCCATGTCTATAAGATGTTAGGGCCAGTTGGGGGACATTGATCATATGGGCCTAAAGATTGTATGGAAGAATAAACATAGAGCAGTAGCCAGAGCAGTTTTGAGAAGGAAATACGTATCAGGTAGGTCTCATAGAAATGGGGAATTAATGCAGAAAAAATAAAAAAGGATTTAGATATATTTAAAAAACAAAATGAATGCAAGTTTTAGAGAGCATCTGCTTCCAGACAAAGAAGATTGGGACTTCTTCCACTTCAGGTTGTGATGGAACAGCTGAAACAAGATTTGTATTCCAACCATAAACAACTAGGAAAATGAACAAAACACATGAGCCCACAGTGTTTATTTGTGCTATGGTCTTGAATGTTTGTGAACCCCTCAAAATTCATATGTTGAATCCAAACTTCCAAAGATGATTATCATTAGGAAGGTATTAGAAAGTAGGGCTTTAGGAAGGTGATTAGGTAATGAGGAAGGAACCTTTACAAATGGGGTCAATACTTTTATAAAAGGCTCTAGGGAAAAAAAAGGTTCTAGAGAGACCCCTTGCCCTTTCTGCCATGTAAGGACAAAAGAGAAGTCTGTGACTTGGAGGAAGGCCCCCACTCAGTCATTCTGGTACCCTGATCTTGGATTTCTAGCCTTCAGAACTGTGAGCAATACATTTCTGCTGTTTTTCAGCCACCTAGTCTGGTATTTGTTATAGTAACATGAATGGATTAAGACAGTTGGACTACAGACGGTGCAAGACTGTTCTTCCTGAGAAATGATTGCACTGGCTTACTGCTTGGACCTACTTTCTGGAAAAACATGGGAAGGAGAAATTCAAGCAGAATGTAGACAGTCTCACTGTATTGAGGAAACCAAAATTCGGAATTTGGAGAGGCTAATGCAACCTAGATAGCATATTGAAAAGCAGAGACATTACTTTGCCAACAAAGGTTCGTCTAGTCAAGGCTATGGTTTTTCCTGTGGTCATGTGTGGATGTGAGAGTTGGACTGTGAAGAAGGCTGAGCACTGAAGAATTGATGCTTTTGAACTGTGGTGTTGGAGAAGACTTTTGAGAGTCCCTTGGACTGCAAGGAGATCCAACCAGTCCATTCTGAAGGAGATCAGCTCTGGGATTTCTTTGGAAGGAATGATGCTAAAGTTGAAACTCCAGTACTTTGTCCACCTGATGCAAACAGTTGACTCATTGGAAAAGACTCTGATGCTGGGAGGGATTGGGGGCAAGAGAAGGGGACGACAGAGGATGAGATGGCTGGATGGCATCACTGACTCGATGGATGTGAGTCTGAGTGAACTCCGGGAGTTGGTGATGGACAGGGAGGCCTGACGTGCTGCGATTCATGGGGTTGCAAAGAGTTGGACACGACTGAGCGACTGATCTGATCTGATCTGAATGCAACTAAAAATGGGAAAACAATGGAATAGATGGGGAAACAATGGAATAGATGGGGAAACAGTAGAAATAATGCAAATAATAGATGGGGAAACAGTGGGAATAGTGACAGACTTTATTTTTGGGGGCTCCAGAATCACTGCAGATGGTGATTGCAGCCATGAAGTTAAAAAACACTTGCTCCTTGGAAGAAAAGCTATGACCAACCTAGACACCATATTAAAAAGCAGAGGCATTACTTTGCCAGCAAAGCTCTGTCTAGTCAAAGCTATGGTTTTTCCAATAGTCATGTGTGGATGTGAGAGTTGGACTATAAAGAAAGCTGAGTGCCGAAGAATTGATGGTTTGGACTGTGGTGTTGAAGAAGACTCGAGAGTCCCTTCGACTGCAAGGAGATCCAACCAGTCAATCCTGAAGGAAATCAGTCCTGAATATTTATTGGAAGGACTGATGCTGAAGCTGAAACTCCAATACTTTGGCCACCTGATGTGAAGAACTGACTCATTGAAATGAGAGAGACCCTGATGCTGGGAAAGATTGAAGGCAGAAGGAGAAGGGGATGACAGAGGATGAGATGGTTGGATGGCATCACCGACTCAATGGGCATGAGTCTGAGCAAAGCTCTGGAAGTTGGTGATGGACAGGGAAGCCTGGCATGCTGCTGTCCATGGGGTGGCAAAGAGTAAGACATGACTGAGCAACTGAACTGAACTTAATGCAACTAATTTGAGGGGCAGAGTGTCTGAAAGGAAGAAGCTGCCCAGAGGAGGAACTCAGAACTCAGACTTTGGTTCCCCTAGTCTTTAGCTGAATGAGTTCCCAGGTGTAGTAAGAAACTGCATGAAGCCAAGCAAAGGATGATCAGAAAGGTGTAAACTCAGGAACCTACTGAAAAAAATCTACATAGTTCACTCAGGGCTGGAAGATGCTAGAATTCCAACCAGTTGGAAAAGTGGGTTTTTGTTAACTGCCCAGGGCACTCATTAGAGATTCCAGAAGGGTCATGCCTACATAAGTGGAGCTAAACTAGCTGTGGAATAAAGGGGAGTCCAAACTTGCTCTAGAAAGATTTCAAAATAAGCCTTGAAAATTGATCTACAAGTAACATAACTATCATAGTAAACCTTATTAAAATAAGACAGCAATGTGTAAATTGTACCTTGTAAATTGTACCTAATGATGTAAATTTTACATATGAAATACCCAATCATGTTAAATGCAAGGATGCAGGAATAATATAACTTAAAACTTGGAGAAAAATTTGTCAGTGAAAATAAATAGAAATGATAGATATGTAATTAACAGATAAACTTTCAAAACAACTATTACAGATATGCTCAAGAAAGGTAAAGAGAACATGAATCACAGAGGAGAGGTGTAAATGACATAAAAGAACCAAGTGAAACTTCTAGAAATGAAATATATCCTATATGAAAAGAAAAATTCACTGTATAGGATTACAAATAGATTAGGTACTGCATAAGAAAAAACCAGTGAATTTGAAGGATAGAAACTATATCATTAAGTGCAGAAAGATTGAAAAAAGAAAAAAGATGAACAAAAACTTGGTTATCTGTGGGACAATATCAAGTTGTCTGATATAATGTAATTGGAGTCCCAGAATGAGAGAAGAGAACATAAAAAGCATGTAAAGAAATAATGGCTATAAAATTTCCCAAGTTTGATGAAAATAGAAACCCATAGATCTGAGAAGGGGCTTCCCTGTTAGCTCAGCTGGCAAAGAATCTGCCTGCAATGCAGGAGACTCTGGATTGATTCCTGGGTCGGGAAGATCCTATGGAGGAAGGGATAGGCTATCCACTCCAGTGTTCATGGGCTTCCCTGGTGGCTCAGACAGTAAAGTATTTGCCTGCAATGCAGGAGACCTGGGTTTGATTCCTGGGTCAGGAAGATCCCCTGGAGGAGGGCATGGCAACCCACTCCAGTATTCTTGCCTGGAGAATCCCTGTGGACAGAGGAGCCTCGTGGGCTACAGTCCATGGATTCACAGAGATGGACATGACTGAGCAACTAAGCACAGCACAGATCTAAGAATCTTAAACTCTAAATAGGATAAAACAGAGAGTAAACAGACTGAGGTACATCACAATAAAGCTGCTGAAAGCAGACTTCAAAAAGAAAGTCTTAAAAGCTTCTAGAGAACTTCTCCTGTGGGAGCCACAGGGTTGAGAGCAGTGTGGCCTTCTCTCCCGCCATGGCCTGTGCTCATTCACTGATACCAGTACTCCAAAAAGGGGGAGTCATCTGGAAAAATGCCTCTTTTCCTGCTGTGTTCAAGGCTCCTATTTGACCAGATATTGTGTACTTTATTCACACCAACTTGCACAAAAACAATGGACAGCTCTATGCTGTCAGTGAATTAGCAGGTCATCAAACCAGTTCTGAGTCTTGGGCTCCTGGCATAGCTGTGACTCCCATTTCCTAGAGTTTGAGGTGGTGGGACTCACTGTTCTGGCCAGGGTGCTTTTGGAAATATATGTTGTGGAGGCCACATGTTTGCACTAATCAAGGCCTGGTGATGTTGGCACTTCAGACTGAACACAATGCAGAAGTGATACTCTTATCTGCTCTGCAGTGGCTGCTTCAGCGTTACCAGCGCTGGTTGTGTCATCTTATTGAAGAAGTTCCTGAACTTGCTTTGGTGGCTGAAGATAAAGTTGAAGGCTGCAATAAGACCAAAGAGATTGTTTTGCTTCTGAAGAAACTTAAGGTGTGGAATGATATTAAAAAGATCTGTGCTTCTCAGTGAATGAGAACTGGCAAAGGCAAAATGAGAAGCCGTCACTGTATCCAGCACAGGGAACCCTGCATCTTCTTTAATGAGGACAGGGAAATCATCAAGGCCTTCAGAGACATCCCTGGAATTACTCTGCTTAGTGTAAGTAAAGTCAGTATTCGAAACTTACTCCTGGTAGGCATGCGGGATGTTTCTGCATTTGGACTGAAAATGCTTTCCACAAGTTAGATGAGCTGTTTGGCACTTGGTGTAAAGAGTAACTGCAAACTCCCCACTCACAAGATGCTTAATATAGACCTTTGCAGAATCTTAAAAACCCCAGAGATCCAAAGAGCTCTCCAAGCACCATATAGGAAGACTCACTGCAAAGGCCTGAAGAAGAATCCACTGAAAAACTTGAGAATCACATTGAAGCTGCTGCTGCTGCTAAGTCACTTCAGTCGTGTCCAACTCTGTGCGACCTCATAGACGGCAGCCCACCAGGCTCCCTTGTCTCTAAGATTCTCCAGGCAAGAACATTGGAGTGGGTTGCTATTTCCTTCTCCAATGCATGAAAGTGAAAAGTGAAAGTCAGGTCGCTCAGTCGTATCCGACTCTTAGCGACCCCATGGACTGTAGTCCACCAGGCTCCTCCATCCATGGGATTTTCCAGGCAAGAGGACTGGAGTGGGGTGCCATTGCCTTCTCCTTACATTGAAGCTACTAAACTCATATTCAAAGACCATGTGCCAAAACACCATTCTTCTCCCTACCAAGAACCACAAAATTCAGGTGGACAGCAGCAGCATTAGAAGCCAGATCAGATGAAAAGGGGATTCCAGGCAAGAAGACTGTGGTGGGGAAGAAAGGAAAGAAGGCTCTTGGCATTAAGAAGCAGAAGCATTGAGGGGAAAAGAGGCTGCAGTGATAAAACAACAACAACAACAACAAACAGCAACTGAAAGGAAACCCATAAAAAGGAAGCCCAACACAGAAGAAAAGAAGTCTGCTGGATAAACTCAAATGTGTTTATTCTGTAAAGGTCAAATCATTTTGGACAGTTAATTTTGAGTAAAGACCCAATCAAAGAGGTAGTGAGAAGCATGGGGAGAAAAGGCTTCCAGAGGAAAAAATTCATTACCTACAGAAGAATAAAGATATGACTGCAGACATCTTTATTAGAACCATGCAAGTCAGAAGATAATGACTTCCTTGAATTTCACAAAACTAAAACTTGTCAACCAACCTACAGTTACATATCCAGTGAAAATGTGCTTCAAAGTGAAGTTTTTCTCAGCCCAACAAAAGCTGAGAGCATTTATCACCAACAAATGCATATTATAATAAATGTTAAATGAAGATCTTTAGGCAGAAGGAAAATGATACCAAATTAAAGCATATATATAAATTTATACATAAAGCATTGAAAAGTGCTAGAGAAATAGTTAATGTGTGGGTAAATATTTTCCAAAATTTGTTTTAAATTTATTAAAAAGATAATTGTTTAAGACAAAAATAACAGTGAATTATATATATATATGTATGTATATAATAGCTGAATTATGGGGTTTGCAATGTGAAGCAAAGGAAGTGAATGTATGACAACAGTCAAACAAAGGATGTGAGGCAGTATTGGAAAAATACTACAGTGCTGTAAACTTTTTACATTAAGCATTGTTGGATATAAACTGTAATATGTTAGGAAGCCTGTTGTAAGATCTGTTCTGTGCTGTGCTGTCTCTCAGTCGTGTCCGACTCTTTGTGACCCCATAGACCGTGGCCCACCAGGCTCCTCTGTCCATGGGGTTCTCCTGGCAAGAATACTGGAGTGGTTGCCATGCCCTCTTTCAGGGCATCTTCCCAACCCAGGGATCGAACCCAGATCTCTGACATGGCAGATGGATACTTTACCATCTGAGCCACCAGGGAAGCCCAAGAATACTGGAGTGAGTAGCCTATCCCTTCTCCAGGGGAACTTCCCAACCCAGGAATTGAACCAGAGTCTGCTGCATTGCAGATGGATTCTTTACCAGCCGATTGTTCAGTGGTAAAGAATCTGTCTGCAATGTGGGAGACCCGGGTTTGATCCCTGGATGGGGAATATCTCCTGGAGTAGGAAATGGCAACCCACTTCAGTATTCTTTCCTGGAAAATTCCATGGACAGAGGAGCCTGGCAAGCCATAGTCTGTGGGGTTGCAAAGAGTTGGACAGGACTAAGTGACTTTCACTTCACTTCACTTCTTTACCAGATGAGCTACTAGGGAAGCCCATTGTAAGATTTAGTGCACCACTAAAAAATAAAGAAATATAGATAGTAAGCCATTACTATGTATAAATTAAATAGAATTAAAATGGATACTAAAAAAATTTCTTAATTAAAAACAAGACTGAGAATGAAAGGATTAAGGAATAAATGAAGTAAATAACAGAGCAGATGGTAGATTTAAACCTTGTTTATTGATAATATTAAATATAAGTATTCTAAATAGCCCAATTTAAATGAAGATATTGTTTAAAATGCAGATTAGATTTTTTAAAAAAGCCACATCTGTTAGTTTCATCCAAAGAACTCATGTTAAGTATAACCACACAGCTTAAAAGTGAAAGTATAGATATAGATGATACCATGCAAATATTAATCATAAAACAAGGTGAAGTGGTTTCAAGACAAGACCAGGGATAAAGGTAGACATTTCATAAATGATAAAAGGACCATCTTTTCAAGAAGACTTAACATTTGTTAAGTCTTCTTGAAAACTAAATGTTTTCGCATTCAACATGAGAGCTTTAAAATACATAAAACATAAACTGATAGAACTGAAAGAATAGATAAACCCACAGTAATGGAGTTTGCAGCATTCCTCACTCAGTAATTGATAGATTAATTAGAAAATCAATGAGGATATAAAAAACTTGAATAACAGCATGAGCTAACTTCACCTAATGGACTTCCATGAAGCATTGTGCCTAACAGTATTAGAACACATATTCAAGTGCACATGGACAATAAGCGAAAGTAGATCATCTGCTGGGTTGCACATCTCAGTAATTTTAAAAACTGTCAAAGGATTGAAATTATATAGAGAAACTGTGACCAAAGCAGAATTATGTTAGAAATTAACAAAAAAATATGATTGCAAAATTTTTTAATACTTGCATATTAAATAGTCTACTTCTATATTTGTGTAACCCATGGATTAAAGAATAAATCACAAGAGAAAGTAGATGTTCAAACTGAATGAAGATGAAGGCACAGTATATCAAGTTTGAGGGATGAAGCTAAAGCAGTGCTTAGAGGAAAGTTTATAGCTTCATATATTTACATTGGAAAAGGAAAATCAATCTTAAGGTTTTGCCTCAACAAGCTAGAATAAGAAGATCAAATCAAACCCAAAATAGAAGGAACAAAGTAATAAAAGTAAAAACACAGATCAATGAAGTTGAAAGTGGACAATCTCTTAAGTAGACTGCACAAGAAAAAGGCAAAATACACTAAAAGAATGAAAGATGCATTATTATAGACAGTAAACATTAAGAAGAACTTTAGGCCAATAAGTTTGATAACTTAGATGAAATGGGCCAATTCCTTGAAAGTCATTCCAAAAGGAAAAGCAGGCCTGCATAGCCCTCTGTCTTTTAAATAAGAAATCTTTTAAAAAGGTATCAATGTCTTTTAAAAAGGTATCTTTTAAATAAGATATTTAAGTAACCTTTGGATTTGTAGTCAAGGTCTTTGCTGCAAAGAAAATTACAGAGCTAAATGGCTTTCTTGATCTGCTAAGTATTTATGGAAGAAGTAATACCCATTCTACACAACTCTTTTAGAAAATAGAGGACAAGAGAATTTTATGAGGTCAGTATTACCCTGATATCAAGACCAGACAGAGATTTTATAGGAAAAGAAAACTGCACATCCATATTCTTTATGAACATAGAATCAAACATTCTTGATAAAATACTTAAAATGAATCCCAGGGCATATAAAAGGGATCATATGTCTCAAATGGGGTTTGTCCCAGGGAGATAGGTTTAATCAATTAGTGTAATTTTCCATGTTAACAAAGGAAAATAGAAAAATCATGTGATTGTATCAGTAGCCACTTAAAGTCCATTTGCTAAAAGCCAATACCTATTATACAAATTCCGTAAACTAGTAATAAAGGGCAGCTTTCTCAGTCTGGTAAGTACATATGTGAAAAACTCACAGTAAACATACTTAATGGAGAAAGAAAACGTTTTCCTTTTAAGGTTGAGAACAAGGCAAGGGTGTCTGCTCTAACTACTGCTATTCAACACTGCACTGGCGAAATTGGTACAGGGCAAGAAAAATAAAAGACTTACAGGTCGGAAAAGAAGAAATAAAAACTGTCTTTATTGCTAAATGATGCAATCATATACATAGAAACTCCTAAGAAATCTGTACAACTGTTAAACTAATAAGTAAATGTGGAATAGGTGTCTATGTAAAAATCAGTTGTATTTATATATTCTGGCAAAGTTCAATTCAGAAAGTAAATTTAAAAAGTAATACTATTTAACAGCAGCATAAGACCAAAGGGTTAAGTTTAGTGAAATCTGTACTTAGAAAACTACAAAATACTGTTAAGACAAATTTAGTTCAGTTTAGTCACTCAGTTGTGTTCAACTCTTTGCGACCCCATGGATTGCAGCATGCCAGACTTCCCTGTCCATCACCAACTCCCAGAGCTTGCTCAAACTCATGTCCATCAAGTCGGTGATGCCATCCAACCATCTCATCCTCTGTCATCCCCTTCTCCTGCCTTCAGTCTTTCCCAGCATCAGGGTCTCTTTCAGTGAGTCAGTTCTTCGCAGCAGGTGGCCAAAGTATTGGAGTTTCAGCTTCAACATCAGTCCTTCCAATGAATATTCAGGACTGATTTCCTTCAGGATTGACTGGTTGGATCTCCTTACAGTCGAAGGGACTCTCGAGTCTTGTCCAACACCACAGGTCAAAAGCATCAATTCTTCAGCGCTCAGCTTTCTTTGTAGTCCAACTCTCATATCCATACATGACTACTGGAAGAACCATAGCTTTGACTAGACGGAGCTTTGTTGGCAAAGTAATGCCTCTGCTTTTTAATATGGTGTCTAGGTCGGAGAAGGCAATGGCACCCCACTCCAGTACTTTTGCCTGGAGAATCCCATGGACGGAGGAGCCTGGTGGGGTTCAATCCACGGGGTCGCTGGAGTCGGGCATGACTGAGCGACTTCACTTTCACTTTTCACTTTCATGCATTGGAAAGGGAAATGGCAGCCCACTCCAGTGTTCTTGCCTGGAGAATCCCAGGGACAGGAAGCCTGGTGGGCTGCTGTCTATGGGGTTGCACAGAGTCAGACATGACTAAAGCGACGCAGCAGCAGTAGCAGCTAGGTTGGTCATAGCTTTTCTTCCAAAGAGCAAGTCTTTTTTAATTTCATGGCTGCAATCACCATCTGCAGTGATTCTGGAGCCCCCCCAAAAAAAGTCTGTCACTGTTTCCATTGTTTCCCTATCTATTTGTCATGAAGTGATGGGACCAGATGCCATGATTTTAGTTTTTTGAATGTTTTGTTTTTAGCCAGCTTTTTCACTCTCCTCTTTCACTTTTCATGAAGAGGCTTAGTTCCTCTTTGCTTTCTGCCATGAAGGTGTTGTCATCTGCATATCTGAGGTTATTGATATTTCTCCTGGCAATCTTGACTCCAGCTTGTGCTTCATCCAGCCTGGCATTTCGCATGATGTACTCTGCACATAAGTTAGATAAGCAGGGTGACAATATACAGCCTTGACGTACTCCTTTCCCAGTCTGGAGCCAGTCTGTTGTTCCATGTCTGGTTCTAACTGCTGCTTGTTGACCTGCATACAGATTTCTCAGGAGGCAGGTAAAGTGGTCTGATATTCCATCTCTTTCAGAATTTTCCACAGTTTATTGTGATCCACACAGTCAAAGGCTTTGGCATAGTCAATAAAGCAGAAGTAGATATTTTTCTGGAACTCTCTTGCTTTTTCTATGATCCAGTGGCTGTTGGCAATTTGATATCTGGTTCCTTTGTATTTTCTAAATCCAGCTTGAACATGTGGAATTTCTTGGTTCATGTACTGTTGAAGCCTGACTTGAAGAATTTTGAGCATTACTTTGCTAGTGTGTGAGATGAGTGCAGTTGTGTAGTAGTTTGAACATTCTTTGGCATTGCCTTTTTTTAAGATTGGAATGAAAACTGACCTTTTCCAGTCCTGTGGCCACTGCTGAGTTTTCCAAATCTGCTGGCATATGACGGTAGCACTTTAACAGCATTATCTTTTAGGATTTGAAATAGCTCAGCTGGGAATTCAATCACCTCCACTAGCTTTGTTCGTGGTGATGCTTCCTAAGGCCCTCTTGATTTCTCATTCCAGGATGTCTGGGTCTAAGTGAGTGATCACACGATGGTGGTTATCTGGGTCATGAAGATTTTTTTTGTGTAGTTCTTTGTATTCTTGCCATGTCTTCTTAATTTCTTCTGTTTCTGTTAGGTCCATACCATTTCTGTCCTTTATTGTGCTCATCTTTGCATGGAATGTTCCCTTGGTATCTCTCATTTTCTTAAGAGATCTCTAGTCTTTTTGTTATGCTGTTTTCCTCTATTTCTTTGCATTGATCACAGAGGAAAGCTTTCTTATCTCTCCTTACTCTCCTTGAGAGAAATTAAACACCTGAATAAATGGAAAAATGTAACATAGCTGTGGATCAGAAGATATATGGTTTAAGAACAGAGTTGGAGGGCTTACATACCTGATTTAAAGACTTACTGTTAAGATCCAGTAATTGAGATAGTGTGGTGTTGGTATACTGACAGACCTGTGAATCAGTGGAACATCGCATAGTCCCGTATAAGACTGACTGATTTTCAGTAATGGTGCTAATGTAATTCAGTGGAGAAAGGATAGTCATTTTAACAGATGAGGTGGAACAACTAATCCCTATGCAAATAAATGAACTACAGTCCTTTCTTGCATCATACACAATGACTAAATGTTTTTATAATTAAATGTTTAAATAGTGTAAATGGAGAAAAATGAGGAAATTTTCTCAGCCTTGAAACAGGCAGTAATTCCTTAGATTGATAATAAAACACATGAACCTTAAAAGAAAAAAAATGATAAAGTTCATTTAAATGAAAAGCTTCTATTCCTTAAAAATATCCCATTAATAAAATGAAAGGGCAGGAATTCCCTGGTGGCCCCTTGGTTAGGACTTCAGGCTTCCACTGCAGGGGGCTCAGGTTCTATCCCTGGTATGGAACTAAGATCCTTCATGCTGTGTGGTGAGGGGGAAGGAGGGAAAGGTAAACCAAGGATTGGAAAGGAGTTACAATACATAACCTGTATTCAGACTATATAAAAGGACTTATATTCAGATGATATATAATAATAAGTTGGAGATAATCCATTAAAATTAGAAGAAGATTTGAGCAGATAAATATATGAATGGTTAATGAGCACACTTTTAAAATGCCCAATATTATTAGCTATCAGGGAAACACAAAGTGAAAACACAAGGAAATACTACTACATACTTAGAGAATGGTGAAAATTGTAGAGCGTGTTTGGAGAGGAACTGGAAATGAACCTTTCATACATTACTGCTAAGTCACGTCAGTCGTGTCCGACTCTGTGCAACCCCATAGTCAGCAGCCCACCAGGCTCCCCCGTCCCTGGGATTCTCCAGGCAAGAACACTGGAGTGGGTTGCCATTTCCTTCTCCAGTGCATGAAAGTGAAAAGTGAAAGTGAAGTCACTCAGTCGTGTCCGACTCTCAGCGACTCCATGGACTGAGGCGTACCAGGCTCCTCCGTCCATGGGAGTTTCCAGGCAAGAGTACTGGAGTGGGTCGCCAGTTACTAGTGGGAATGTAAAACAGTGTGACCACTTTGCAGAATAATTTGACAGTCCTTTTAAAACTAGATGTACAATTACCGTATGATCTGGTAATTTGATGTGTAGGTAAATATGGAATGGAGAGGGAGGGAGGGGAACAGCAAGACATTAATAGGAGTATTGCTGCTATTTAGTCACTAAGTTGTGTCCAACTCTTTGTGACTCCGTGGACTGTAGCCTGCCAAGCTTCTCTGTCCATGGGATTTTCCAGGCAAGATTACTGGAATGGGCTACCTTGCACTTCTCCAGGGGATTGTTCCTGACCCAGAGACTGAGCCTGTGCCTCCTGCTTGGCAGACAGATTCTTTACCACTGCGCCACCTGGGAAGCCCCAGTAGGAGGGTTACAGTCTTGCGTAGAGAGATCTGTCAGTGCAGTGGGAGTCTCAGCAATGAAAAGAAATGATCTACTGAACATGCAATGACAAGTATAAATCTTAACATTATGCTAACTTAAAGAACTCAAATGCAAAAGAGCAAAACTGTTGACTCCATATATATGAAATTTTAGGAAAAGAAAATTTATAGAGATAGAAAATTGGTGATTAACCACGTGGGTGGATGTGTAGATGGGGGAGTAGATGGTGGTATGGTGGTGATTGTGAGAGTTTGACTGGTATGAGGGGTGCAAGGGAGCCTCCTAGGGTGATAGAAGTATTCTGTTTCTTGATGGTGATGATCCTTACAGGGATTTCTACATTTATAGAAATCCATAAAACTGTACACTTAAAATGGTTGCATTGTATTTGCATAAAAATACATTGGTAAAGTTGATTAAAACTAAATAATTTATTTTATTAGTTGAGATATATTATCCTGCAAGTTTTATATTACCAAAATGGTATTTCTTTTTAAATTACCCCTGTAAGTTTTAATATATATATTTTTTGGTAATTGTTATTTTTCCTTTGTTTTTTCAGTTCTCTTTTTTTGTCATTGTTATATTTAAACAGGAAAAAAAGTATTTTGATTTTTCTTATACAGGATTATTGTAAAAAACGAATTCAGAATACACTGAGAAAATGAAAATTCTGTTTATGTGTTCACCTCTCTTACAGTGTTATTAGTAGTTAGAGGTATATTCTTCAGATTTTTTAATACATATGTAAAACAAATATGTTTATAAATAGAATCATACAGTAGTACTGTTCTGTTAATCGTTTCCCTCTGATTTATTTATATCATTCTTTTAACCAAACTACAAGTCCTTAAAGTGACAGTTTAGTTTATATGAGGTATTGTTGAGGAGGATACAGTAATTGACTCTTAATATTAAAAATGGGCTCTTGCTCTTAGTCATCTTACTGTCTTGTCAAGGTGTTGGATATGTAAGCAGGTAATTATAATACAGGATCATGTGCAGTGGTGATAATAGGGAAACAACTTTTTCTAGAAGTATTTGGTATGGAAAAATTGATTCAGATTAGAGGATTGTAGAAGACTCTGTGGAGCTGTGCCTTGAGTGGATAAAAAGGGTTTGGACAGATAATGGAAGCAAAAAATCATGAAAGTTTCACTTTTGGAAACAGTAGACACTGTCTCACAGTTCTGCAGTCTAGGAGTTTGAAAACAAGGTTGGCAGAGTTGATTCTTTCTGAGGGCTGTGAGAGAGAATGTCTCCCATGCCTCTTTGTTAGCTTTTGGCAGCTTCGGGTGTTCCTTGCCTTGGATATGGTCTCTCTGTGTCCAACTCTTTGCAGCCCCAGGTAGTGCAGCCCACCAGGCTCCTCCACCCATGGGATTCTCTACGCAAGAATATAGGAGTGGGTAGCCATTCCTTTCTTCAGGGGACCTTCCTGACCCAGGGATTGAACCCAGGTTTCCTGCATTGTAGGCAAGTTCTTTACCATCTGAGCCATCAGGGAAGCCCATGCTTCTCATTAATCACTATTATTTAACTGGATGGTGCTGTTGGCAGGCTGTGATTATAAAGCTGGTCAAGAAGCATGATCAGCATGAAGATTCAACTATCACTATATCCAATTGGTGAAAAAGAATTTTTTTCTAATGTTAGTAAGTTGGACACATTTCTTGCCGTATACACAGTAAGAAATTCAAGGTTAGTATTCAATATGTACTTTCTTTTTAAAAATTCACCATATCTTTCTTTTGTAATTTATTTTAAAAATTTGTGCAATATTTTATACAAAGTGAAGAGTATATAAGATATTATGTGTCAATCTAAGAATAACAAAAAGAGGACATATTATCTATCATTCAGGTTAAAAAAATAGAAATTATTGATATTTTAGAACACTAAGTGTGCTGCACCTCCTGTCCCCATACCTGTTCCCTGAGGTGCCATGATCCTGACTTAATGTGTTAACAGTCTTTTACTTTTCTTTATAGTTTTATTCTCTCTGGATATCTCCTAGACAACATATTATTTACTTTGAGAAAATGCATAGTGTACTTAGCTTTAGAGTTAGGAAGGGACAGCATTACTATAGTTAATAAAAGCTTCTGGGAGATAGGCTAACTAGTCTGACTTTGGATTCACTGAGCTTCCAGAGATTCTACTCAGGTAATCCTTAAGCAGTGTGTTGAGTTAGTTTTGGAAACATAAGGCCATCTTGATCAGACATATGGCAGTGCTAGGGTATGAGCTTGGTATTGCAGCCTTCTTCAATAGGTATATGGTCATATGGAAAGAGTGCTATTGTGCTGTTGTTTATTTTTGGTTTTTGAGCTCTTTGTGGTCTTCCAAAACTTAGGAGTAGATTACATAAAGCAGAATACATCTGGGAGGTTCTCAGGCTGATCCAGGTAGCAAGGGAAGGTAGGGTGAGTAAATATAGCAAGATAAGCCAAATATAAATAAAAATCTGGAATAGGCTTATGGGCATCCTGTCCTTAGGACCAGTGTCAGTGGTCATCTTGGTGATGACAGTTTATCCTGCTGTCTCAGGAGTTACTTTGCTGCAACTGAACTAGTTGCCCTTCAGATCCAGTGCACAGCTGGTGTCCTGGAACCTCTCCTCACAGTCCGATCCTCCTAAACATTGGTATTTCCTCTCTCCCATATTAGACCTTCTATATTCTAGGTTATCGTCTTTATTAAACGTTTACTTTTTTAGTGGAATACACTCTCCAGTTTCTTCTTGAGAAAAGATGCATGGAAGGTAAACATTTTGAGATCTTTTATGTCTGAGAAAATATCTTTACTTTTTCATAAGATTGGGTGAAGAATTCTAGATTGGAAATAATTTTCCTTTATAATTTTGAAGAAATGGTTCCATTGTCATCCATCTTCCTTCCAGTATGACTGTGAAGAAGACTGAAGTCTGAGTTCTGATTCTTTGTATATGACCTGTATTTTCTTTCAAGAATCTTATAGAATCCTCTTTTTGTTCCTTAATTGTGATATTTCACAGTGGTGTGCCTCAGTGTAGGTCTTATTCTTTATTTGTTTATACTTAACAGTTGGTAGATGTTTTTAAATGGTCGCCTCATATCCTTCCACGCTATGAAAATTTCTGAAATTTTTTTCTTTCTTTCAGCTTTTTTCTTCCCTTGTTTCTTTTTCTGAAACTCCTGTTACTCAGGAGCTTGGTATTGATCATTGGTCATCCTGGATTGATCCTTTAGTAGTGTTCCCATTCTCTCCTCTTTTTTCTCTGGTTCCTGGGAGACTGCCTCAGTGTTATCTTCCATGCCTCATTTTAGCTGTTGTGTTTTTAATTTCTCAGAACTCTTTATTTTTTAATGTTCTTTATTAATTTGTATTTTGTTCCTGCTTTTTGGATATATCTTCTCTTATTTCTGTGAAGAATATAAATTTATAAATGTATATGTAAGTAAATGGTATGTTTTGTGTTAGAGGCTTTTGCTTGGATGACTAGTAATACTTGGCTGTCTGCTCATGGTTAAAAGTGGAGGACTAAGAAGCTGATTGGGGAACTCTACTTTGGGTACAGAATTGATACTAGTAAATGTGCCTATGTACCTCAAAGATGCTCTTGTTTTTCTCTCTCCAGAAAGTAACTCTCCAATCTTCTGCTGAGGTGGGGAAGGGCCGGTTGCCTAGCATCATGGAGGAGGGAGCAGGTCTAGGAATAAAAGTGCTTTTCAAACAACTTTAATGGAATCTTCCTTGTTTTAACCCCCCTCTTCTTTCTCCACCACCTGCTGCTCCTCTATTTCCAGAAGTAATTGGTATTGCCTTCTGTGGATTCTCCAGTGTAAAGTGTGTTGTGTCTCATTTATTTTTTGCTGCCAGGCTATGATTTGGCTTTCCTCGGTCTGCTAAACCACTTATTAATATTCATCCATTCACTATCAGTCTTTCAAGATTTTGTTGCTCTTATCTCTTCTTATGAGTTTATGTCTAAAAGTCTTTTATTGCATTTTAGTGGGCTTTCATGAGAGAGTGAAGTTATATGCATGTTTTTAATTTGCCATCTTAATCCTAAAGCCCTGACTATTTAAAATGTTTAACATATGTCTCACCTTTTGAGACTTGAAAAGATTATTAAAATGAGTCCTTTTCATCCTTGCTTTGGTTTTTACATTCATATTTATGATACATGAAACTCATTTGAACTCCTTGAGACTATATGAACTCAAGGATTTATAAATGAATTCAGAATTTGTGAATAAAGAGGCTGATTGTTTTTTTAAATTTGCTCTTGTAGGAAAGTGGAAAGGTTTCTGAATATCCAGCAGTGATTGTGGAGCCAGTTCCAAGTGCCAGATTAGAGCAGGGCTATGCAGCCCAGGTTCTGGTTTATGATGATGAGACTTATATGATGCAAGATGTGGCAGAAGAACAAGAAGTTGAGACGGAGAATGTGGAAACAGGTAGACATCTCATAAAATGTTCATTATTTTTAACTTTCTCATTTTGTAAGTGTCAACATAATTATTGCCAGTTGAATAATATACTGAAAAAATCTCTTTTTTAATGCTATTTAGTATAGCTTGGAAACGAGTGAAACATTTCTTAAGAGAGTTTATATATGAAGTTCTACATAATAATTCTTTGAGGTACAACAATCTCATATCATTGACTTCTAAAGAAAAATTACAGACCGATAATAATAGAACTATTTTTGTCATTTTTTTCCTGGGAGTGGCAGTATTGACTAGTTGTTATTTATTTGTAGACATCAGTAGACCAGTATATGATTTTTCTTAATTAAAAAAATAAAGTATCCTCATTCCATAGCAGAGTAGAGTTTCTTTTAACCAGTAGCATTAGAGCAGTATCATTTCTTCTTCTCTAGCTCAAAAGTGTCTTTGTAGTAGTGTATCAAATTTCTCTTTACTTTTTGGTCTTCTTAGAAATTTTGGTATTTCAATGTCTGTGGTGAGATAACTGTATGTTTAGTTGGGCATTGGTATGTATAATTCTTGGAGAAACCTTTTCATTTTTTGCCATTGACCCTAAAGAAAAAAGGATTTTTTTACCAGAAAGATTATAGTGACAGTTTTATAAAATAAACATTAAAATTTTTCTTTATTAGTTAATAGGAAAAGAAATCCTTGTATTTGGTTTACAATCCTAATAAAAATTTCTAGTACTTTGGATAAATTTCTTTAAATGTAGCAGAATCTCATGATTAAAAATTTTTATTTGATGTCTTTCTGCTTGTTGAGGCCCAGTTGTATTCCCTAGGACTATTAGCTTCCTCCAGCTTAAATCTGTTCTTCCTCCACAGTTTTATTTTTTGTTGAGCTGAGGGATTGAAACTTACCTTGCTCTTTGGAGGTACAGTGATGACAGCCGTGCCGGCAAACCCTGTGTACAGTGGTAATCAAGTCATTTTATTAAAACAGATAGCTAAACATTCATAAAGACTTCGTGGCTATAGTGTGGAGTGATACTTGATTTACAGTGCAAGTGGCAGGAAGATACTTTTTTTTTTTGAGAGTTTGGAGAGTTTTCCAGTCTGAAGCTACAAGTTTAGTGACGGAGATGAATTTTCCTCTTGAGGAAAAGAAGAGCACTTATAAAAAGTATTATGCAGGATGATATTTTGAAGTAGATATTGTAACTGATTTTACTACAGGGGCATAACTAAGTAGAACTAATGGAACAGAAAAATGTGATTGTTTAAGTTGAATAAAAAAGAATAGAACCGATTGAAATTTCTGGAAAATGTTTTGATCAAAAAAAATAAGAAAAACTATGATTTTGGTAGTAAATTGTAAACTTGGAAAAATGAAAATTACAATGCCAAATTTATATCAGTAGAAATTTAAATTCACATTAAAACACCAGAGCCTGTTTACCAGATCTTACTGGTTATACAGTTAATGGTCAACAGTTCATTAATTTAAATTAATATGGCAAAAAGAATCCAAATAGGAAGTGAATATAATCCATTTAAGAGATTTTACTTTCTTCTTGAACTCTCTGAGGGGTGATGATATAATTTGCATTACAGAGATAAAAGTGATTATTTAGGGACTTCTCTGGTGATCCGGTGGCTAAGTTTCTGTGCTCCCAGTGCAGGGGGCCCAGGTTCGATCCCTGGCCAGGGAACTAGATCCCATATACTGCAACTAAGACCCAGTGCGGTCAAATAAAAATAATTGAAAAAAAAAAAAGTGATTATTTATAATATTGAAAAAGAGGATATACAAAGTCTGGATAAAAGAACAATTACTTTAATGGCATTATGAAAGTAGGTTTTGAATACTTGATAATATTTTTTAGATTTATTTTTCTTCAACACTAAAAGGAAATTTTAATAAATATACTGAAACAGACTAAAAGTACTGAAAAGTTCATCTTACATTTTGTTTTTAATTCCATTCTGTCTCATGGATTTTAAAAGTCATTTTACTTCTAAAATCCATATTACTTCTAAAAATATAGAAGAGGATAGTGTAGCTATTCTTGGCTCTCTTTACAGAACAACACTCTAAGATATAACATTCAGATATAACTTTTTTTAAAAGCAATGCCAAATTCAGAATGAAAACTACTTGCTCATACATCTATAATCAGAACACTCATATTTATTCATCATAAGGCATGCAGAACTTGGAGACTACAATATACTAATTTATTTAAAAATGCTCTGGCTCATAGTAACTTAATAAGAGTGTTAATATACATAGATTAGTTTAAAATCAGTTAATTGAGCTGGATTATGTTTTTTCTTAAAGACTAAAATGTGTTTTTACATGAGTTAAAATCTAAATAAATTTTAATTTTCCTGATATCTAGAACCTACACAGATGAATAAAGGTTGTTATGACTTACTGTAATATATGTTTCCTTTTAGTGGATTTGGATCAGGTTCATTTCTTGTGGTGATAATAAATATTTCATTTAAATCTCAGATATATGTAGGTTTTGGAGAAGAAAAATAATTGGGAAGGAAAGGAAAGGAATATTTATAAGATGGCTACAGCAGTTTCTGTTTGGTGAATTGGTAGAAATGAGATCTGTATAGAAAAGAGTACCTTTTGCACATCTGGGAAACACTTCTTGGAATGATCCTACATTATCATTTAGATTACATTAGTCTACAAATGTTCATAATTGTGTTTATTGGTCTGTTATATCAGTTCTCTGCATGTTTTCATTGAAGTTTTTCTTCTTTTATTCCTGTATACCCATACATACATGTCTGTATGAGACGCAATATTCATAGTGTCATCTAGGCAGGAGTACTAAAATCATATAATGATGTACATTTAGCTGTTTTCATTATTTTGTGTATAAAATGATTCCTTATTTTGTTAGTGATAACTATAGGCTGTCTTGCTTCACATTTTTTATAGACTGAATATCTACATTTCCCTCACATTGCTTGTGTGTAATAGTAATCTTCTCTTAAGTTATATAGAGAAAACCCAAATATATTTGAAACTTTAAAAAAGCAGACATACTCATCTAAACCTATAAGTTGCTTTTTGGTGATAACTAAAGTTTAATAATCATAAGGACCTTTGGAGGAATAGTAACAAAGTATGGATGAAGGGTGGTCTCGACTCTGGCAGACTGAAATACCTGTGCTGGTGGCTACAGACTCCAGCAGTTTTAGGAGGCTGCTGGAGAGACTAATGTGTTGAGTTGGGGGTGGAGAGGCATCTCTTAGATTCCCTACTAAGATGCGGAAACTCAGTTTTTATATTCACTCTTTAAAAATATGTGTATATATATAAATAATATAAATTTTAAAAGGTTGTTACAGATTACCATGTAAAAAGTAAGAAGTTTATACCAATACAATCAATAATAAGTTTTCCTAGAAAACTTTTTTAAGACTTGCCTGAAAAGATCGAGCTGTTTAGCATCTGCTTCTTCATTTTGTACCTTAACTTAAACTATATTTACCCTCCACTTCAATTTATGAAAACATATTAGTAAATATTTTGTGTTTGTTATGTGCCAGGGCACTGTGTTCAACATGTTTGTTTCCCACAGGGAGGTAGTGATTTATATTTTGTGGAGATAAGATACATATATTATAAAAAAGATAAACCAATATAAAATCAATTGAGCACTATTTATAAATTCAAAGAAATGTTCAGAAGAGGAAAGTTCGATTACAGGATTAGGGAATGTTTTAGAGAAAGTAAAGGAGGAAGACAAATGATAGGATTTGGATGAGGTAGGCGAATGGCATGAAGAATGAGGGAAATAGAGTTAACAAATGGGTGGAATGTAGAAATTCAAGATACGTTTAGGAGATACTGAATAAATAAGATATTAATAGGTTCCATTAAGAATTGTGACTAGTTTGTAATTTGAACTTAAGTTAATAATTAAGCATATAAGAAACAGCAAGATTTGGAGGGTTTTGAGTAGATAATCATAGATGCTTAGTAGTAGATACAGGATGAATTGTAAAGATGAAGCAGAAAGACTAGCTGTTGTAGTATGAGGCAGGGATGGCTTGAGAAGTACTGAGACAGGGTAGAAGCAATAGGGGGCTTCTCAGGTGGCACTAATGGTAAAGAATCCACCTGCCAGTGTGGGAGACTAAGAGACTTGGGTTCAGTTCCTGGTTCAGGAAGATCCCCTTGAGGAGAAAGGGCACTGTACTCCGATATTCTTGCCGAGAGAATCCCATGGACTGCAGAGAGCTGGACACGACTGAGTGTCCAAGCCCATGCACAGAAGCAGTAGGAACAGAAGGGGCTTATATAAGCAATACTATGTAAGATCTAGTAAGACTTGGCATGATGGATTATGGAAAGAAACAGTTAAGATATTTCTCAGTTTTTTTTAACCTTAATAATGATGAAAGTATCATAAAGGAGTTTGGGGAAAGCAGATAAGTTTGACAATAAGCATGTTGATTTTGATTTGAAGCAGGGCATCTGAGGGGATATATTTAGGTATTTAAAAAGACATGTAAGTGTATGGTCAGTGTCCCATCACAAAAGAGAGGGCATATTCAAATTAGGATAATTTAAAGAATGTTTTAATAAATGGATAGTTACAAATATGTCAGCGATTGTAGAGTGACCATAAGTGATAGCGTGGTACTCCTGAGCTAGCAATAATAGAGTTATTTCTTTCCTTTGGCCCAAGGGCCAGAGGGAAGGGTTACTGGAACCCAAAAGAATAGAGCCCTGGAGAGAGGGTTACCTGGAGAGAATCTGGAACCTTTGGTCAAAGGAGATAGCTGACTTGAGGGCAGTGCCACATAGAAGGAGCCCAGGGAAGTCAGCCTCCTGGGACAGAAAACAGGGTGGAGGGTGGGGAATAGATCCATAGAACAAATGAAAGACTTATCTGGTACAACTGAAGCTTAGTACAGAAAGGTCAAAGAGAGACTAATTGGAGAATCATCCTCATTGAAGCCACAGAAATAAATGAAAGCTCCAAGGGGAGAGGAGTTTGAAAGATTTCCTCAGGGCAAGATTTTAAATTCTATATTTGTCATTCTGTGATCGAGAACAAAGGACACAGAATTAAGAAATTAACCTTAAGGAATGTGTACATTTTGAAGTTGTGAACAAGAGCCAGAGAGTAGTCAAATATGATATAAAATCCTGGGTGACTGATCTTGAGCTTAATTTTTTTTCTTTTAAGCCTTTTAAGTAGCTCTCTTTAATAGGAAAAGGAAGAATATTGATTGGGTTAGTTAGTCTTGGTTTCAGGTTTCCGCTTATCACTTACTTGACAATAATTAACCTTTTCAGAGTCTATCTTACTGTCGTAAGATAGGAGTTCAAGGTTGTGAAGATTATATAAAATAAACCTATAAAACACAGTGCTTGTGATGGAAGTACTCCATAAGTGTTCCTTAACTTCATTAACACCTCTCTTTGTGCCTTCAGATATGGAGAAGGCCTTTTATACATTGAAACATACATTTGTTTAATACTTCTCTACTTCTCTGTTGTAGTACTTATCTTTCCTTTCACTTTGACTTTTTAAAAAGACAAATGTTTTATACCATAAGTCTGTACTTTTTCTTTCTTGTTCCTTCCTTAACTTACTGTGCTCTGGTATCTACATTTATCATTCTCCTGAAGTTCTTTTGTTTATCAGATTTCCAAGTCCACTCCTCTACCAAATTCATTGACCCACCGAATCATCCAGAAGTAGAGCCTTTTAAATCTGGCTTTCTTTTCTACAGAAGCGCTATACTCTAACTGTTTCCTTTCTGCCCTCTGCGTAGCTGTGCTATTTATGCTTTTGAGCTTTTGCTCAAATATAGTTTTCTATCAAGAATGTGAAGTATTATTCATACCTTCAGGCCCATCTACATGAAACTGCCCACACTGCCTCTCCTGATCTTCTGTTAGACCATCTGGATGTAGGCACTTGATCATTTACTTTCTTATACTATTCTTGTGTGTATACTCCTTTTGTTTTCAAAGTAAGCATACAAGCCCCTTGAATACAGGGCCCATACTTTAATTCTATTTATTTTATTTGAATATAATATATAATATAGTGTTTAACACATAACTGTTAGGAAATATAGACTGAAGTAAATTGAGTTTTGACTTAGAATTGCAGTATAATCAAGAATCATGTATGTAAAATCTTAAATGTGTTTTCTTTTTTATATAAGCTAAAAAAAGCTATTGGATACTGTTGGGTTATTTAAAGTATAAAAAGGTACTCATCCAAAACATAACTATTGTCATCCAAAATATATCAAAGCCATAATGTTGTCATACTTAGATTACCTTTATCTTAAAAATCACAGTAAGTTTTATTCATTCTTGCTTATACCTAAATTTGACTTTTTATTTTTGTCTATAAAAGCAATACATGCTCACTGGAAAAACTGGAAAAGTATTGCAAAGAATAAACAAACAGTGAAAATCACCCGTAATCTTACCAGTGAGGGGACGGTAACTACCACTTTTCTAAATTCCCTGCTGATCTTTTTTTAATGTATGTTTTAAGCATAATTAGCATCATGTTATATAATGCACATAGATTTATTTATTAATCTTTACTAACAAACATTGACTGAAAGGGATCTGATAGCTTCCTACTACTCTCTTCTGATCATTGGGAACAGGACTTTGGTTTCTAACCAGGTATCAAAATATAAAAGGTTGGTCTTACTAGCTAAAGTAATTGTCAAGAGAACTCAGAAAGCTTTTTTTTATGATCAACAAAATTGTGTCTAGAGATTAGCTGGAAAGATAGATGAATGATAAGAATTTTTATATACTTCAACAAGAAAGTAGTGCTTTTTTTTAAAAAATAAATGAAAGATTAGCTTTTTTGAAATGGAGTTTTAAAAAATAAAAACCAGATTTCTCTTGAAAAATAAGGAACCAAATTTCTTTCTTGAAGAATCTCAAGACTAGGTTGACTTCATGATGAGTTGTGAATAACGTTTGTATTTGTTATACCGTCAGAAATCCTCCCTGTGGCACAAGAGGACTCTTTTAATTAGAAAATATTGTTGCCACAGGGAGGTAGAAGATCGACATGAAAAACTGGGGATCTGAAAAGGAGCCCCTTTCCTAGGATTACCTGAAGGGGAAACAGATTGAGCCAGAAGGAAGACAATGCTGGTAGGTTGGTCTTTAATTTATTAAGAATGTTTGCCATTTACATTTAATTACAATTATTTCTACTCCCTCTACAATATTTTTGTTTAAAGGCTGACAGTGAGTCCTCCTTGTAGGAGAAAGATTAAAATAGTATTTTTCCTCCTAAATAATTTGCTATCTAAAATTAAATCCTCTGTCTTGTTCCTAATACTTGTTTCTTTTTATGGATAAAACTTTAGGGCTATTTCCTGCCTCTACTTGCTTGGAAGTTACTACTGACTGAACATCTTCAAGCCTGTTTCTTTTTTTTTTCCATGTCTGTTATTTCTGCTACTAATCTATACTTTTTCCTAAAATAACTTTTTAAGAAGTGTTTTCGTTCAGTTATCTATTTTCTTGAGTTTAACCTGGTCACTAGTTTTCTAAAAAGGTAAAGTGTAAATCTTAAGTTTATTTAGTTTTGATTCTAGAATGTTTGAGTTACAATTATACTATTATTTAGTTAAAAAGCATTATTAGAGAAAAGTTTTCAATATTTTATTGACAGTATTTCATTTAATCTGAGATGCCATCAATTGTAAGAAACATTTTTAGACCACTGAAAGAAAAAATGCTGCCAATTGTGAAATACACCGATTTCAGAGATTCCAAAATGTGAAAAAATGTCTTAGAATTAATGAACTATGTTATCATGCAATTATGAATCTTCCTGAAATTCCCATTATCTGGGAATTAGATATCAAAATATCTGGTTTATGAAAAATGAGATGAGTTGCAGTTGTGGAGATATCTATATACGCTGCTGCTGCTAAGTCGCTTCAGTCGTGTCCGACTCTGTGCAGACCCGTAGACAGCAGCCCACCAGGCTCCCCCGTCCCTGGGATTCTCCAGGCAAGAACACTGGAGTGGGTTGCCATTTCCTTCTCCAGTGGATAAAAGTGAAAAGTTAAAGTGAAGTCGCTCAGTTGTGTCCGACTCTTCGCGACCCCATGGACTGCAGCCTACCAGGCTCCTCCGTCCATGGGATTTTCCAGGCAGGAGTACTGGAGTGGGGTGCCATTGCCTTCTCCCCTATGTATGCTAAGATCTCTAAATTCTTTACTGTCTTTTAAGAGAGGGTATTTAAAGCACCATTTAATTATATTGTTTAAAAGTATACAAAATAACCATAAGATACAATTTTAAATTATGGAGTGTATAGAAGATGAAAAAGTATTCTAATATGATGCTTTTACTTAACTCAGTAGGAAGAGTTTGGGAATTTCCTGGTGGTCCAGTGGTCAGGACTTGGTGCTTTCACTGCTGGGGCCCTAGTTGGGGAACTATGATTCCTCAAGCCACTGTAGGGCCAAAAAAAAAAAGTAGAATTTTATCATAATTGGCGGTTTTTAATTGAATTTTGTGACCTAGAAAGCTTTTAAACTATCATTTTAAAACAGGATCCTTTAAAGGCTTTTTTAAATAGCCACAGATTTCTAGTGGTCAAAAGCAAAGAACTACCCCATCAATTAATAAATGAAAAGGAATGATTTAAATGATATTTGTATACTTTTCAAGAAACATCTGTTTTATATAAAAGGAAAGATAAGTATATCCAGATAGTAGATCATTAAAGGATACTTGTTTAGTTTGGGAAACTAGTAGCATTCATTCCTTTGTACTCAGACTTGTTTTTTTAAACACTAATAACTTCCAATTTTATATATAACAATGTATCTAAGTAATACAGTTTTATTAACCAGACTGTGGAGAGGGTTAAATGCAGATTATATAAAATTTTAAATGAGTAGCACATAAGGTTACAAGTGTTACAAAGTAGGGATGGCTCAGGCTTCTTAGGTATACAAATAGGAACGCTTTTAAACTGTAGGCAAATCCATTCCTCTCCCAGGTCTTACTGCGGACCTACAGCCTGTCAGGCTCAGAGCTGAAATTCTTGTGATAAGCAGGACCCTGCCTTGGCCCTCACCAGGCTTTCAGCTTTGTGGAAAAGATGAACAGTTAAACACATTGCTGCTGCAATACAATGTGATGAGTTAGTGTTATGGTAGGATTAATGAAAGGTTTAGAGAGCATACAGCAGAGGAATGGCTAGGAGGTCAGAATGCCTTCATGAGGAAGTGACATTTAAACAGGTTTGAAAGGTGTGAAGTAATTAGTCATGTAGTGAATAGCATGTCTGAAAGTCTGGAGGAAGGAGAACATAGTCTATTTAATTAGCAGAAAGGTATTCAATATGGCTAGATTATGGTTTATGACAAGAAAAGGGGATTAAAATGAAGCGAAAGAAGTAAAATCTTAACTGGTGAGGACTCTGAAACCTTTATATCTGTTTTTTGGGCCTTATCTAAAAGGTGGTAGGAAGCTTTTTTAAGAATTTTCAACAAAGTATGTTTTTTATACAAATTTGTTTCCAAAATATTGAGTACTGTAAATGAAAAGTAAAGTAAGACAATAAAGGCATTACCTGAAATAAAGACTAAAGTCCTTAGCTCCTCATTCACAGTTTCCTAATTTTAAGCTAGTTGACTATTCTTATTCACTTTCCACTAAATTGTCTGCCTCTGCAGGTTTGGGCTATAGACGTGCTTATTGCCCATACTAAGCTAAAAGTTAATAGAAATTAAAGTAGTTGCACAACTAGTGTTTCTTTTAGTAATCAAGATGTGGGTGCTTTGATATAATGCTGTTTCAGGAGGAGGAATCATTGTCCCTTCTGCACGCCCCATGCCCTGTTGTAAACTTGGGAAAGGGTCTATACATTTTCTCAGATTTGTGAAAGGGCGCATAACCTAAGAAGAGGTCAAGAACACTTTTAACACAACTGTTAACTATTAGCTTTTGCATGATTTTTTAATGTTTTTGTATTGTGGGCCTTTTTGGCCATGTGGTAAAGCCTGTGGACCTTCTCTCATATTTAACGTTTTTAAATATATAAAATACCTAGGAATACCAAGGAACCAAATATATGGAAATATAGCTTTTAGGCTATTTTTAATTGTGATATAGTAATACATGTTTCCTTAATAATATATTAAATAATGAGATTTAGTGGCAGATCAAATTTACTGCTATAATTTCAAGGTGGTGATGACCATCAATTATATTTTGAGAAATATGTAATAACTATAATACAATATGAAAATATTTTATGATTTCTGTTGGTCATGAGGTCCCAGATAATGTGACTGTGAAAACTACTATGGTTTGTACTTTATTTAAAATTAAGGTGCTAAATTTCAGGTGGATCTAAAAAACAATTTTCTTCTATCTCATTCATGTCTTATTTTAGCTGTCTACCTTATCTTCCTTTTCTTCTCCATATTCTGCACTGCTTCTGTTCTCTTTCCTTAATAGCTCATAATAGGGATCTGAAAGCCACTTTAAATATGTTTCTTATTGAATACAGTTTTATGATTTCTGCTAAGGAAAAGAAAAAAAGCCTCTTAACTGTATAGTGGTAGTTTTTCATGTCACTTAATGGCTTGACTTAACTTATTCTAAAAACATTTTGGTGTTTGTACATCAAGTACATTTCTTAAAAGTCTCATCTAATCTTTCCTTACTTTTTTGTTGGTTTGAGATCCCTTCAATTTCCATGAAAAAAATTTCTGTGACTAGTGGTTCTCAAACTTGAGCATAACGTCATAATCATTTGCAGTGCTTATTAAAATACAGATCGCTAGGCCTCACCTCCAGGATTTGTGATTCAGTGGGGTGGAATTCAAGAATTTGCATTTTTAACAAGTCCCCAGATGATGTTAATGCTGCTGGCCCAGGGATCATACTTTGAGGACCATTATCTTGACTGTTGGGAATGATAGCACTAAAAGAGCTTCTGCCACTGTGAGAACTCGGTTAATACTGTAGTTTTTTACGTGTTGTATTTTACCCATCACAAAGATTGCTGTTGAGGGTGCTGCTGCCGTCGCTTCAATCATGTCCGACTCTGTGCAATCCCATAGACAGCAGCCCACCAGGCTCCCCCGTCCCTCGGATTCTCCAGGCAAGATTCTCCAGGCAACCCACACTGGAGTGGGTTGCCATTTCCTTCTCCAATGCATGAAAGTGAAAAGTGAAAATGAAGTCGCTCAGTCATGTTCGACTCTTCATGACGCCATGGACTGCAGCCTACCAGGCTCCTCTGTTCATGGGATTTTCCAGGCAAGAGTACTGGAGTGGGGTGCCATTGCCTTCTCCAGCTGTTGAGGGTGAAAACATACTAAAGTTCTTTCAGGTTTGTATGAGATGATGTAGTGCATTACTGTTATTAATTAATTCACCAGTAAACATTGATTGAGCATCTGCTATATATCAGGCACTGTTGAAAGCATGGGCTTCCTTTGTGGCTCAGCTGGTAAGGAATCCTCCAGCAATGTGGGAGACCTGGGTTCGATCCCTGGGTTGGGAAGATCCCCTGGAGAAGGGAAAGGCTACCCACTCCAGTATTCTGGCCTGGAGAATTCCATGGACTGTATAGTCCATGGGGTCACAAAGAGTTGAACACGACTGAGTGACTTTCACTGTTTAAAGCATGGGGTTAGAGTGATAGACAAAAGAGGCAATGTCTGCATTCATGCAATATTTAGGCTCTAGAAAATATGTAAATTCCCCTTGGAGTAAAATTTGTTTATCACAAAGCAGATTACATAAATTAACAACTCCTGAAATTGTTCTTTACAGTTAGTATTTTCAGTTAAGCTAAAATAATAAATTCATGAACCATTTCTTTTCAAGCAATTGAAGCAACAGGTTAATTCTCCCTTTTCCTCCTCCATATGTCAGTTTTTAAGCGTAGTTGTGATACTGGTGAACTAATATCTATCGTGTACAAAGTACCTATTATATGTAAAGTACTGTCACAGCTCCTAGGGAGTAAGTGATTCAGAGTTGACTATAACATGGTGGCTGGCCTCAAAGAAGCTTACCAACTAAGTTGAGAAAAACAAGCATTTGAGGAAATAATAGTATTAAAGTAGATTAGCTTGGGGAAAGGTGAGGAAAGACAAAAAATAACCAAGTATAATAGTTAGTCTGTAAGTTCCAGATTGAATTATTTCTACTGTGGTGGGTCATATTTAAGTTTTATCATAAGGGCATAGTTGACTGTTTAAGGCAAAGGGTTTAGGGACAGAGAAGCAAGTCAAATGGAATTAAGCATTTGTAAATCTCACCTTTTTTTTTTTAATCGTGTGGAAATACTGCCATCAGAAGCATAAGTGACTTCTTCCCACTCACAAAAAATCAGGGAATAGGGCTAAGAACTCAGTGTGTTTGCGGTGCTTAGTTACAATTTGGGAGTGGGATTAGGAGATGAGATAGGACTAGTTTTTATTTAAAATTTTTTTTACATTTCTGTAATTTTTTTGAGTATATCAAGGGAAGAAGGAATATAGCTAATTTCCTTTCCTTCTCTTAGACATTATTAAGATGAATGAAGTACAGATTTTTATAATGGATATCCCATATTCTCCACATTTAAATTCAGCATTTGGTTGTAACTGTTTGATTTCCTTTTACTTTTTAAATCAGCCAAAATATATGTCTTACTTAAAAGGAATGAACAATTAAAGTTTTTTAATTTAATGTAAATACTTTTCATATGTTTTCTGTAAGACTGAGTCATGATAATAAGTAGTTATCCTCCAGGAGTTTTTTAAGAGTATATTTGAACAAAATGAATTATTCATTAGCCAGAATTTAGAGATTTTCTTATGATTAGATGAACTTACAAAAGATAAACCCAGAAAGTTTTATATCAAAAAGAAAAGAGTTATGTCTCTAAAGCAGTTAGCAAAAAAGGAATTCTTATTATGCATGTTGTTTGATGCAACTTTTAGGAGAATCTGAATCCTGTTTTTGTTTTGTTTTTCATACCTTTTTTTCCTTCAACTTAATTCTCATAAAATAAAGACTTAGAATAATAACTTAAAATGCAAAATTGTTTTGAAGAGGGAACCAAGGATTTGGGTGAAGAGGAGAAAGAACTCAAATAGTTAGCATAGTCAGCATCTACTTGGATTTACAGCAGTAAGCTGTAGCCTTTTGGTTTGGAAAAAACAAGGCTGGCAGAATAGCATTTGTTTTTGTTTTTGTTTTTTTTTAGCATTTGTTTTTAATTCGATTGCTACATTACATGCCTCTTTAGGAGACCCTTAGAAGTTCCAGTTATCTTCTTGAGATAAGAAGACACTGATTATTATGTCTAGGCTTCATCTACAGGCTATATTCTGGGAAGAAAGGCCTTCACACACAAAAAAAGAAAGAACTTTTGGTGAACCTCATCCTTGGGAATAAAAGTAAGGGGCATTCAGTTTACCCTCTCACAAAGGGAGTCAGGAACTGTAAATTAAAGACCACTATTGTAAGATAATATAACCCTGTGTTTAATTTTGTTGTTACCTTTCGTTTTTCAGTAGAATTAATAGCAAGCACTTCAACAAAAAGAATCCCTAAATACTTGTTTTTGGTGGCTTCAAGAAATTGGGATGCCAATGAAAAACTAGTTAATTCTGCAACTAATCTAAAGGGAAACAGAATCCCCAAAGATAGAATAATTGAAAGGAGAAGAAAGCAAACTGAATTTCCTTTCAAGGAAAGAAAAGAACTTGAGGAGTTGCCTTGGCTTTGAGACCATTTGTGGGGTTATTCAAGACTGCCTGTATTGCATGTAGCACTTTTTTTATGTGGACTAGAGCAAGAAATATAGCCTTGACTGACTGTAAAGTAACTTGCCTCTATTAGGGAAAATATATATTTAGGAAAAGAGCTCTTTATAATGTACAGAGTGTTGTGAGGAGGAGACAGCTATTAGCTCCTGTGATAGAAAGTTCATATTTTAGCTGAGCCTGGGAAGATAACTCTCATTTGAGAAGTGTTAAAAAAAAAAAAATACAGTGACAGTCATTAGAGTACATATAGTAGGGAAGACTTTATTCAAGATTTGGGGCTGGTTATTGTAAGAAGCCATCATTTATACCCTTTCCTCCCTTAACCTCCTAGTCCATTACCAAATCACATCAGTTTTACCACCAAAATGTATCATAAGTCTAACAATTTCTTTCCAACTTTATTGCTACTAGCCTAGTCCAACCTGTAGTTATTTTTTATATGAGCTATTATGATGACCTTTAGTCTTCCAGTAGATCTTGTTTCCATTCCTGCCTGCTGCCCCCTGCCCCCAACCCTAATCAATTCATTCATGTTGATTTTAAAAATATATTTATAAATTGAAATGTGATATTCCCTTCCTGAAAAACCTTTTAGTGGGTTCTGACTGCACTTAGGATAAATTTCAGGTTTATTTATTTGTTTACTTGGCTGTGTCAGGTCTTAGTTACACCACTCAGGATCTTCCTTGCATCATGTGAGACCTTTTCTAGTGGTGTACAGACGCGGACTCTGTAATTGTGGCTTTTGGGCTCAGTAGTTGAGGCAGTTGGGCTTCGTTGTTCTGGGGCCTGTGGGATCTTAATTCCCTTATCAGGGATTGAACCCATGTTCCCTGCATTGCAAGGTGGATTCTTAACCACTGGACCACCAGGGAAATCTCAATATTCAGGATTTTTAACATGGCCTTCAAGACACAGAATAGTTTGTCTCCTCTCATCCATCTAGAAACAATAACAACAATAATAGCAACAAAACCCAAAACTCTAATATTAATATATCTTTACTATATTGCCAGGAATAGTTCTTAGGACTTTATATAATAGATTTAATACTTTTAGCAACCCTAGGCTGAATAACCTTTCTAAAGCTAGACAGCTATTTAAGTGGTGGAACAAGAACTTAAAGGCAGATGATAAGTCAGATGGTAAGTTAGCTAGGGCTCCAAGGCCCAAGCTCATAAGCATTATACTCTGATGAATTACCCAGTACCCTTACTCCAGACATACACATACCTTTCCTTTAAATCAAACTTTATCTTCCTAGGGTGCTCACATATGCTGTTCTCTTTCTGGAACATATTACTTTCCATTTTTTAGCTTTTAATTCCTGGGCATCTTTCAGATATCAGTTTGAAAGTCACTTTCTCAGAGAGAGGATCTTTAGCTGATACTCTTCAGTCTCAGTTGTGACAGTTCTGTTATTTTGTCGGAGACTCCCATTCCTTTTTTCTTTTTTGATTAGCACCTACAAAACTTATGATACAATAAACTCCCATGATAAAGTAATAAGTAATTCTAAAAAATTCAAATCACAAACGTGATTTGAAATATGACATTATTGTGAATTTAATAAAATGACCCGAGTCAGTCTGTGTGGATGAGGAAATGTGTGTGTGGAATTCAGAATAAGGTATCCAAATCAGTCTAAGGTCAGACTTAGGTGGTTTGGTGCCACCTGCTGGTATTTGTGTTCTCCAGTGACTGTTGTTAGAGAATATAGAGTGCAAGATGGGTGCCAACTCCCAGTTAAAATTTATCTGAATTCATGAAGTTTTACTTTATTATATTTATATTTATTGTTTAATCTTTTCACTTCATGCTTCATAAAGCCAGAGACCATATCTGTTGTGTTTACTGGTATTGCTCAAAGCCAGGCACCAAGTGGGTTTTGAGTAACATATATTTGTTGATTGAGTGAATGAATCAGAAAACATCATGAACCAGAACAGAATTTCAGAAATTTTGTATTTTATTTAGAAGCTGATAAGTAATGTAGTTTAAACTGGTAAGTAATGTAGTTTAATTAGGCTTCATAGATGTATATGGTTGAGAGAAATGAGCCTAGAAAGATAGAGTGGAACCAGATTTTGGTGGCCTTTGAATAAAATAGCTGTGTGAAACATGATCTGAAGAAGATGAGAAGTGAAAAGAACATTTATTTTAAGTAACTAGAGCATACTAAAATAATATAAATAGAAAGTATGGCGTCCAAAGTACTAAGTTGGGGAGTAGGTTAGGGAATAAATTAAATTTTTAACCAATCTAACAAAAAAGCAACAGAAGAGGGGGAGGAAAAAACTATGGAAATACAAATCATAAATCCAGACAGTAGAAATAGTCCAAAACATCAATTATATTAAAATTACCAATTGTGATCTTAACATAAGTCTGCTATTTTTAACATACACAAAACAAAATTAAATAAAAACAATGGAAAAACATGTTTATCAGAGAAATACTAACCAAATAAAGCTAATGTACTAAAATAGAATTCAGAGTACAAATTAATTGGGCCAGAGGCTCTCAAACTGCTAAGAGGAACATTCCAGAAAATATAATCATCATAAACTTACATGCATCTAACAACATAGCCTTGTAATATCATTTAAAGTAAAAACATTTGGAAATTCCCTGGTGGTCCAGTGGTTAGGACTCCTTGCTTCCACTGCAGGAAGATCTACTAAGATAACACAAGCTGTGCAAGCTACCACCAAAAAATAAAGTAAAAACTTAAAGAATTACAAGGCTGAGTTGATGTGTCTACAAAACTGGGACTTTAAAAACATCTCTGTCAAAATTGACAAATTAAGCAGACACAAAATTTAAAATGACTTCAAAGAACTGAAACACAGGATTAACAAATTTGATAAACTAGAGATATATAGAACATTGTACCTAACTAAATAAAATACAACCTTGTATATTTTTTCCAGTTATATTCAGGTCAGTTTTTAACTGTTATAGCACAGTCTCAACAGTGACTGTCATAGCAGAATCTCAACAATGTCTGGAAACATCGGTATCATTCAAAATACACTTTCAAACTTCCCTGGTAATCCAGTGTTAAGAATCCACCTGCCAGTGCAGGGCACATGGGTTCAATCCCTGGTCCAGGAAGATCCCTCAAGCAGCAGAGCAACTAAGCCTGTGCACCACAACTACTGAGCAGCTTAACAACAACAACAGATAGATTTTAAAATTGCTTAGAAGGTTCATCAGGGTTGCTGTGTATACCAGAGCAATGAGACAAAAAAAGATCCCATTCACATGGTTTTAAACATTTAATTAGGTACAGGTATATGCAATACCTGTATGAAAATAAGAAGTTTACTTTATGGAGCGACATAACTAAATGAAGAGATACACAACTTCCTTAAGAAACAATAGAAAAACAGACCAAACCGATTTTATTGGTTCCTTTAATCTTTAACCCATAATAAACACATGGAAAACTGGACATGGTAAAGCTGTTAATTTTTCCCCTGTTAATGTATAAATTCAATACAAGTCCAGTCAAAATTCTAAGAGGACCTTTTTTTGGTGGAATTGACAAACTGTTAGATAGAGATCCAAAAGTAGTCTATACTGCAAACAAACAAAATATGTGATACTTACCCTCCTATTCATAAAATTTTTGAATGTGATATTGGCCCACGGATGAGTAGTTGGGTAGAATAGAAGATTAGAGAGCCCAGAAACACAGTAAGCATACATTTATGCCTGGTATATAATAGACTGGGTTTACAGAAAGGAAGAATTATTCAATAAATTATATTAGGACAGCTAGCTTTTTATAGAAAAGTAAAATATTAGTAGATCCGTGTTTCATACTTTTATTTATTTTTTAATGGATTTGTTTATTCCTCTTTACCCCCTTTATTTATGTAAAAATCCAATTTTCCTCCCTCATAGCCATCAAATTTAATTGGATTAATGGTTTTTTTTTAGTATATTAACTGTATATACGGACATGAGTTTGAATAAACTCAGGGAGCTAGTGATGGACAGAGAACCCTGGCGTGCTGTAGTCCATGGGGTTGCAAAGAGTCGGACATGACTTAGTGACTGAACAACAACTGTATATGTATCTGGTTGTATAAACTTAAAGTTTATAGAAATGGTATTATGTATCTTAGTCTGTTTTTTAGTAAGTCTGTTTTTACTATTCTTAATACCCATTCATGTTGCTTTGTATGTATCCAATCTGTTGTTTCTAACTGCTGCACAGTTCTTCCTGATAGACATCTGCCACATTTTATTCTCCTGTTTGTGGTTGTCTGTGGATCAACTGGGGAGCTTAATGGCCTAGGATGGTCTCAGCTGGGACAACTCAGCCCTCTTCTCTCTAATCTCCAATCATCTTCTTTTTTATTTCTTAAGATGTTGATCAAGCAACTCTAATATGCTAGAGAGTAGTTATATTAATTGGCATTTCTTGGTTTTTTTTTTTTTTTTGGTAATGGATTTTCTTTAAAAATTTTTTTTAATTAGAAAAAATTTTAAATGAGGTGTAGTTAACTTATACATTGTATATGTCAGGTGTACAATAGTGATTCATAATTATTATAGGTATTATAAAATATTGGCTATGTTTCCTGTGCTTTATAACAGCTTATTTATTTTGTACATAGTAGTTTGTACCTCTTAGTCCCTTACTCCTATTTTGCCCCTCCCCCTCTCCATTCTCCACTGGCATGTTTTCTGTATCTTTGAGTCTGTTTCTTTTTGTTATAATAACTAGTTTATTTTGCATTTCTTACATAAGTGATATACAGTATTTGTCTTTCTCTGACTTATTTCACCAAGCATAGTAACATTCCAAGTCCATCCATGTTGTTGCAAACGGCAAAATTTCATTCCTTTTTTGTGGCTGAGTAGTATTCCTGTATATATATTTGTGTGTGTGTGTGTCTGTCTGTCTCCATAAACATACCACATCTTCTTTATCCATTCATAGGTTGATTGATACTTTGACTGCTTTGTATCCTCACTGTTGTAAATAATGCTGTTGTGAACACTGGGGAGCATGTATCTTTTTGAATTAATGTTTTTGTCTTTGAATATATACCCAGGAGTGAAATTGCTGGATCATATGGTAGTTCTAGTTTTAGTTTTTTGAAGAACCTCCATAGTGTTTTCCACAGTGGCTGTACCAATTTACATTCTCATTCACATTCCTGTTTTCTTCCAAAATCTTGAGAGTGTATCTGAAGTTTCAACCTGAAGTTTAGTGTTTGTTGTAGGTTTTAGTATATAATATATACCAGGTTAAGGAAGTTCCATGTAGGACATTGGTTTTGCTTTTGTGTTAGTTATTCATGGAATCCTATCAGGTGCTTATTCAGCATTCTTTGGTAAGTTATGATTTTTCTTCATTAATAGGATCAGTTAATTGAAGAATTCTTAGGCATTGAACTCCCCTTGCATTTGAGGATACATCATCTTGCTCTTGTTTTACTGTTAGTTAAGGGCCTTTCATAAGTAGTATGGAACTATAATTTCTTGTATTATCTTTATCTAATTTTGGAATCAAGATCACACTAGGCTCATAAAATAATCTAGGTTGCTTTCACTTTTTTAATTTTTCTGCTATAAGATAAGAATTAATTTAAAATTTTGCTGGAATTTTCTTAAAAGGACATTTAAGCCTGTAATTTTTTTTTGTTTTTGTAAAGGAGGTTCAAGACTACATTTTCTTTGCTGCTTATTATTCTATTCAATTTTTTTCCTTATACGCCTTACACAGTTTCTTTATACAGTTCATCCAAATTTCAACTTTGTTAGTGTATAATTACTGTTCATAATCCTGATTTATTATTTTTGTTATTTGTCTGTGGTTATTTGTACCTTTTCTTGGTAACTCTTGCAGAGGTCTATCTGTTTTATTAACCTTTCCAAAACCAATTTTTGATTTTGTGAATCTTTTGTATTTTTAAAAATTATTGCTCTCTATTTCATTTTTCCTGCTTATTATTATTTTCTTTCTTATTTTTCCATCTTTATTGCTGAATGTTTAGCTTATTTTTTTAAATAATTTATTTTTTTGAATGAATCAGTTAAAAATTTTTTTTTTCTTATATGATATTATACATGTTTTAATTCCATTCTCCCAAATCACCTCCCACCTCCCTCTCCCACAGAGTCCAAAAGACTGTTCTATACATCTGTGTCTCTTTTGCTGTCTTGCATACAGGGTTGTTGTTACCATCTTTCTAAATTCCATATATATGCGTTAGTATACTGCTTATTTATTTTTAAACCTTTTCATGTCCTGGTTAAGTACTGTTTTAGCTGTGTTGCATATAGTTTCACATATTGTATTTTTATTGTAATTATTTTCTAATTATTTCTTAACTACTTTATGATTTCCCTTTTATTCTATGGGCTATTTAAAATACACTGTAAGTGATAGCACACATTAGTTTGACTGTATCAAAACTTAAAATTTTTGTAGGACAGACGATACCATAGACCAACTAAAGTAAAGTCGAACAGCAGGCTGGCAGAAGATATTTGGAACACCTGTCTGAATTATTATTATCTAGTATACACTACGGAGAAGGCAATGGCACCCCACTCCAGTACTCTTGCCTGGAAAATCCCATGGACGGAGGAGCCTGGAAGGCTGCAGTCCATGGGGTTGCTAAGGGTCGGGCATGACTGAGCGACTTCACTTTCACTCAATGGCACCCCACTCCAGTGTTCTTGCCTGGAGAATCCCAGGGATGGCGGAGCCTGGTGGGCTGCAGTCTCTGGGGTCGCAGAGAGTCGGATACGACTGAAGTGACTTAGCAGTAGCAGTATACACTAGATAATTAGTGTTATTACACTAGATGTTAATGTTCTACACATAAGTAAGACAGAAAGTGTCATAGAAAGATGACAAAGGATATGAATAGAAAATTCATAGAAGAAACGTTACTGGGCAATAAATATGAAAAAAATGTTTATTCTCAGTACTTATTAGGTATATGCAAATTAATACAGCAATGAAAATTTTCCCACCATCCAGCAGATGGCAAACATTTTAAAAGTCTGATTATATTTTATATTGACAAGGATGGAAGAAAAATGGGAACTCTGATACATTACTAGGAGTATTTTAGACTTAAACTGCTACTTTGGAAAGAGTAACAAATAAATTAAAAATGCACTTATTCTTTGACCTAAAAATTCTCTCTGCAGGTATGTACTATGGAGAGACTGTAGCATGCATGCTTAAGAAAACATAGATAAGATTCTTTTTTTGCAGCATTGTTTATAAAAGTAAAAAATGTAAACAACTTTATTTGCCTATCAGTAGATAATTTTTTAACAAAATGGGGTATTTTTATGCCCTGGGATAATTTGAAGTATGTAAAAAGCATAGCTATATCTACTTATAATAACATGGATAGAATGTAAATCTTGAATGAAAAAAGCAAATTTTAGAATGGCATATGTAGTATAATGTCATTTATGTACACAAAGTGTGTAAAATAATACTGTATGTCATTTTGGGATATATGCACACACATGTGAACATGTAAAAGTATACAAAATAGGCTGGAAGAATATACACAGAAACTCATGATAGTGGTTTCTTTGGAGAGATAGAATGCTGAATGAAGACTGGGGATAGTTCTCAAAGGTGTTGTTATCTTCATTTGTAATGTACTGTTTCTTAGGGAGAAACAACACTTTCAAGTATAAATAACAAAATGATAACAGTTGTTTGTTCTGGATGGTGGGGGCATGAACTGTCTGTTTATATATATATATATATTTTTTTTTTTTTTTTTGGTAATTTCACATACATTTTAAAATTTCTTTAAAAATTATATGACTTTCTTTTCTAAAATTTTTTTTACTGGAGGATAATTGCTTTACAATATTGTGTCAGCTTCTGCCACACAGCAGTTTGAATCAGCCACAGGAATACACATATCCCCTCCCTCTTGAACCCCTCTCCCATCTCCTTCCCCATCCCACCCCTCTAGGTTGCCCAGAGCACTGGCTGAGCTCCCTGTGTCACACAGCAAATTCTCACTTGCTCTCTGTTTTACATATGGTAGTGTGTATGTTTCCTTGCTGTTTTCTCAATGCATCCTACCCTCACATTCCCTCACTGTGTCCGAAGGTCTGTTCTGTATGTCTGTGTCTTCCATATGGATGCGTTAACATATGGTATTGTCTCTCTGACTCACTTCACTCTAATAGACTCTAGGTCCATCCACCTCATTAGGACTGACTCAAATGTGTTCTTTTTTTATAGCTAAATAATATTTCATTGTATATATGTACTGCAATTTCTGTATCCATTCATCTGTCGATGGACCTCTAGGTTGCTTAAGAGATGACTTTTTAAACTAGGAACACAGATGACTCAAGATTTCTAGCCTGGGATGATGCAATGTTATTGATAGAGGAAACAAAGGAGATTTGTAGGTAAAAGACCTTTAGATACCACTGGGTTATCCAAATAAAGACATTTACCATACAACTGGAAATTAGAACTTAGACCTAAAAAAAAAAAATTAAGCCTAGAGATGCTCATTTTTGAGTTAGTTCAGAAATAATATTGAAAGTCATGGTGGTGCGTGGATATTAACTGTCATTCTTCAGAGAGTGGAGAATGAAGAGAGAAGCTGGCTAAGGTTTATGCTTTGGAAGAACAGTCACGTTTGAGGGTTGCGCAGATGTAGGCTAAGTCAACTGAAGAAAATAGGGAAAAAACACAATCAGACTGTCTATTATTGTGAAAGTCATATGAAGGGAAGAAGGTTAATAATGGATAGTCAAAAATGTCATTTGTTTGAAGAGGTAGAGTCAGGTGAAAACTAAGAAGAGGTCCTAGGGCTTGCTTGGCAGTTAAAAGCTTGAAGGGACTTTTGAAGAACTTTTCATTGGGTAGGTGCAGAAGATACATTGTAATAGGAGAAGAAATTAGTTAATTTGAATATTCCTTTTAGAATCAAAATAGAATTTGACTTACAGTTGCAGTATATTTTAGTTAAGAACTCCACTGTAAATATTCTCATAAATATGCCAAACAAGAATCCTGCATAGCCCTTGTACTTTTACAGGAATTTAAAACAATTTCTAGAGTATTCAAGATAAATTCCCTAATGATAATAAAGAACTCAAGTCCTTGAAATCAGTTGTTATAAATGTTATTTAAAATAGATCATTAACCATTTTAACTCACCTTGTATGGTATCATACACATAAGGGTACTTAATAAATGCTTTTGGAAGACAGTTATTTGTCCAACATCCATTAGAAAAGACCAGCTACAAGAATCAGTTGATGTGTTGTTCTAGGAGTGGCTGCTAAGGATTAGAAAGTTTTTTGCTTAGTATAAACTGTAAAGTGAAGAATCAGCAGGCTCAAAGAGAGTTTGGCCCAGGGATAGCTTAAGTAAAATGCAGAAAACATGAATAAAACTAAGCTAGATTATCAGCTTCAAAAATGGTACATGTTGGATCCTTACTCATCATAGGTTTTTATGGTCCATAAATGCATATGTGGAGAAAGTTCTATGATAAAATAATTTTTGGGAATCATAGACCTCCTTGAGAATCTGAATAGTCATAGTTCTTCAGAAAAAAATGCTATTTTTTGCTAACAAAATATTTTGCTAACAATTTTTCCTTTATGAACCCCCTATCAAAAATTCATACCTTATGAAGGCTTTTATACATGTAAATATAGGATATACTCATTACTACTATAATTTCATGTATAGGCAATTTTGTATATCACACTTGTCTAAGAATTTCACCTTTGATAGAGGTTCTGTGTGAATTGAGAAGGCTTAATTTTTTTTCTTTTGTTACCTAATTCAATGCTACCAGTAGTATAGGTGCCTACAACAGAAAGTGTTGTACAGAGTGCCTACAATACTTACTTGCTCAAAGTAAGTGCTGGTTAATTATTTGTTGAATAAATGAATGAATATGTGGGTTCAAACATCTTCATTTTAATAATATTTTATAAAACCTAACTATAATATTAAATAAAATGTATCAGTATAATAAATAACTAAAAATAGAGGATTAACCACAGTAGTTTAAAAATATTTGAAATAGTCTATCTTTTCTCTTTGTAAATTTACAGACTTGCACACCTGTATGTATTTGTTTCTCTCCCAGTATTGATAAACTGAGCTTTACTTAAAGGTCCTAAATCTCTTGATTCCAGCTTGTTGTCCTGATAGATATATTTATCTTAAACCTTAGTTTTCATGACTCTTTTTTTCCCTGCTAAACATGCCCAACACACCATACCCCAGCTTTGACTTTCATTGTTAGTTTGGCTGTATCAGAAAAACTTAGACTGACCCCCTCTTATTCTTCTCCCACCATTCACTGCTCAAAATTTTTTTTCAATTTTTTCTTAATTTCTGAGGAATACTCTTAACCATTGCGCTAGCTTTGACATTAAAAAGTAAAACATCAACACTTTATAATTTATAAAATGGTAAAATGGGTGAAAATTTTCATCCATGTTGTAACTTCTAAGTTGTATAGAATATTGTTTTGTAGAATTTTTAACCTTGAAATCATAAGCTACCATGTGATTTTGGTTAAATTATTTAACTTCTTGGGGGTTTAGTTTCCTGATGTGTAAAATAGGGCATTGGATAAAGCCGGTGATTCTCAAATAACCCTACCATTGGTGGTTATCGAGTTACTATCACTAAAATAGGAAGTTTTTATCCTTCTCCAAAATTACAGGATGTTAAAAGTATATGACATTAAATGGATAAAATGTCTCCTTCATTTGATTCCTACCTGTAATTTTTTTAAAGCCTGTTGCCCTTGGTACTTGTATCTAATAGAGCACACAGTTACATATTTGGTTTCAAAGTATAATATATTTGATTCATGGAAGTCAGGAAAAGAGATCATGGTGTTCAGTTCAGGTCCTTAATTTTTTTCAAAATCTCTAGGTGATGTGGTCTCTAGGCACCTTTCCAACCATAAGATTTTATGATTCTCTTTTCTAGATAAAAGATACAAAGGAAATAACCAGAATAAGCTAAAAACATTAAAATTGGTGTGGTGTAAGACACAAGTGTATGTTTACATACCTCTAAAGAATTTTTACCATCTTGGTTATTCCAGGACCATAAAATCATTGAAATACCCAAGGGTATGTAATTATTTTTGGTTATATTAGACCTGGATTCCTAGGTAGCTCAGTGGTTAAAAAAAAAAATCCACTTGCCAGTGCGGGAGCTTCAGGGGATGTGGGTTTGATCCCTCCGTGAGGAAGATCCCCTGGAGGAGGACATGGTAACCTACTCCAGTATTCTTGCTTGGAAAATTCTATGGGCAGATTAGCCTGGTGGGCTACAGTTCATGGCATCACAAATAGTTGGACACGTCTGAGTACACATGCATTCATTCGTTCATTCATTCATATTAGACTTTAATGGTAATGATTATATTTTGATGACTTACTTATTTTTAAAATGGAGAGGCTGGAGGAGGAAAGAATTGATGCTCAGACTATACAGACAGACATGGAAAGAACTGCTCAGGACTCTGTAGTTGAAAGTTACAGGTCATTTTTAAACTTTTCCCTTCTTTCTTTAAGCTGTAAAATGTGACAAGTTGGGAGTTTAAACTGCTCCTTTTTTGTGTTAGCTTTTGCTGATTAACAAATCATCCCAAATTTAGCAGTTTAAAACAATAAACATTATATTATCTAGTTTTTGAGATTAAGGATTGGAGATTGACTTACCTGCATGGTTCCTAACTCAGGATCTTTCATGAGGATGGAATATCTGAGGGCTTGATTAATTAAGGCTGGACGGTTTGTGTCCTAGAGAGTTCAGTCATAGGACCATTGGCAGGATGCCATTGTTACTTGTCTAATAGGCCTCTCCACAGAGATGCTTCCTCAGATTGACTCAATAGCAAGAGATCAAGCACTTTCTGAAGTCACATACGATCACTTCACCTCTGTTCTGTTTGTTAGAAGTGAGCCATTAAGTTCAGCCTACACTCAAAGGGAGAGATGGAAATTATATTCTACCTCTTGAAGGAAGGAATATTAAGGAATTTTCAGAAAAGTAGGTACTAAATGCATCATAATGGATAAACAAGCCTTGTTACTTTGGAGCTTGGGGAAGTGTTTGCCGTTTGGGGACACCCAAAACGGGAGTATCATGGTGGAGAGGTCTGACAGAATGTGGTCCACTGGAGAAGGGAATGGCAAACTTCAGTATTCTTGCCTTGAGAACCCCATGAACAGTTTGAAAAGGCAAAATGATAGGATACTGAAAGGGGAACTCCCCAGGTCAGTAGGTGCCCAATATGCTACTGGAGATCAGTGGAGAAAAAACTCCAGAAAGAATGAAGGGATGGAGCCAAAGCAAAAACAATACCCAGTTGTGGATGTGACTGGTGATAGAAGCAAGGTCCAATGCTGTAAAGAGCAATATTGCATAGGAACCTGGAATGTCAGGTCCATGGATCAAGGCAAATTGGAAGTGGTCAAACAGGAGATGGCAAGAGTGAACGTTGACATTCTAGGAATCAGCAAACTAAAATGGACTGGAAAGGGTGAATTTAACTCAGATGACCATTATATCTACCACTGTGGGCAAGAATCCCTTAGAAGAAATGGAGTAGCCATCATGGTCAACAAGAGTCTGTAATGCAGTACTTGGATGCAATCTCAAAAACAACAGAATGATCTCTTGTTCGTTTTCAAGGCAAACCATTCAATATCACAGTAATCCAAGCCTATGCCCCAACCAGTAACACTGAAGAAGCTGAAGCTGAATGGTTCTATTGACCTACAAGACTTTTTAGTACTAACACCCAAAAAAGATGTCCTTTTCATTGTAGGGGACTGGAATGCAAAAGTAGGAAGTCAAAAAACACCTGGAGTAACAGGAAAATTTGGCCTTGGAGGATGGAATGAAGCAGGACAAAGACTGATAGAGTTTTGCCAAGAGAACGCACTGGTCATAGCAAACATTCTCTTCCAACAACACAAGAGAAGACTCCACACATGGACATCACCAGATGGTCAACACTGAAATCAGACTGATTATATTCTTTGCAGCCAAAGATGGAGAAGCTCTATACAGTCAGCAAAAACAAGACCCGGAGCTGACTGTGGCTCAGATCATGAACTCCTTATTGCCAAATTCAGACTTATATTGAAGAAAGTGGGGAAAACCACTAGATCATTCAGGTATGACCTAAATCAAGTCCCTTACAGTGGAAGTGAGAAATAGATTTAAGGGACTAGATCTGATAGACAGAGTACCTGATGAACTATGGATGGAGGTTTGTGACATTGTACAGGAGACAGGGATCAAGACCATCCCCATGAAAAAGAAATGCAGAAAAGCAAAATGGCTGGCTGCAGAGGCCTTACAAATAGCTGTGAATAGAAGAGAAGCGAAAGGCAAAGGAGAAAAAGAAAGATATAAGCATCTGAATGCAGAGTTCCAAAGAATAGCAAGGAGAGATAAGAAGGCCTTCCTCAGCAATCAGTGCAAAGAAATAGAGGGAAACAACAGAATGGTAAAGACTAGAGATGTCTTCAAAAAAATTAGAGATACCAAGGGAACATTTCATGCAAAGATGGGCTCAATAAAGGACAGAAATGGTCTGGACCTAACAGAAGCAGAATTTATTAAGAAGAGGTGGCAAGAATACACAGAAGAACTGTACAAAAAGATCTTCATGACCAAGATAATCATGATGGTGTGATCACTGACCTAGAGCCAGACATCCTGGAATGTGAAGTCAAGTGGGCCTTAGGAAGCATCACTACAAACAAAGCTAGTGGAGGTGATGGAATTCCAGTTGAGCTATTCCAAATCCTGAAAGATTTGAGTGCTACACTCAATATGCCAGCAAAACTCAGCAGTGGCCACAGGACTGGAAAAGGTCAGTTTTCATTCCAATCCCAAAGAAAGGCAATACCAAAGAATGCTCAAAGTACTGCACAATTACACTCATCTCACACGCTAGTAAAGTAATGCTCAAAATTCTCCAAGCCAGGCTTCAGCAATACGTGAACCGTGGACTTCCAGATGTTCAAGCTGGTTTTAGAAAAGACAGAGGAACCAGAGATCAAATTGCCAACATCCGCTGGATCATTGAAAAAGCAAGAGAGTTCCAGAAAAACATCTATTTTTGCTTTAGTGACTGTGGCAAAGCCTTTGACTGTGTGGATGACAATATACTGTGGAAAATTCTGAAAGAGATGGGAATACCAGACACCTGACCTGCCTTCTGAGAAACTTGTATGCAGGTCAGGAAGCAAGTTAGAACTGGACATGGAACAACAGACTGGTTCCAAATAGGAAAAGGAGTACATCAAGGCTGTATATTGTCACCCTGCTTATTTAACTTCTATGCAGAGTACATCTTGAGAAACACTGGGCTGGAAGAAGCACAAGCTGGAATCAAGATTGCTGGGAGAAATATCAATAACCTCAGATATGCAGATGACACCACCCTTATGGCAGAATGTGAAGAGGAACTAAAAAGCCTCTTGATGAAAGTGAAAGAGGAGAGTGAAAAACTTGGCTTAAAGCTCAACATTCAGAAAACAAAGATCATGGCATCTGGTCCCATCACTTCATGGGAAATAGATGGGGAAACAGTGGAAACAGTATCAAACTTTATTTTTTTGGGCTCCAAAATCACTGCAGATGGTGATTGCAGCCATGAAATTAAAAGACGCTTACTCCTTGGAAGGAAAGTTGTGACCAACCTAGATAGCATATTGTAAAACAGAGATATTACTTTGCCAAAAGGTCCATCTAGTCAAGGCTATGGTTTTTCCAGTAGTCATGTATGGATGTGAGAGTTGGACTGTGAAGACCGAAGAATTGATGCTTTCGAACTGTGATGTTGGAGAAGACTCTTGAGAGTCCCTTGGACTGCAAGGAGATCCAATCAGTACATCCTAAAGGGGATCAGTCCTGGGTATTCATTGGAAGGACTAATGCTGAAGCTGAAACTCCTGTACTTTGTCCACCTGATGCGAAGAGTTGACTCATTGGAAAAGACTCTGATGCTGGGAGGGATTGGGGGCAGGAGGAGAAGGGGACGACAGAGGATGAGATGTCTGGATGGCATCACCAACTCGATGGACGTAAGTTGGAGTGAACTCCGGGAGTTGGTGATGGACAGGGAGGCCTGGCGTGCTGCGATTCACGGGTTGCAAAGAGTCAGACACGACTGAGCAACTGAACTGAACTGAACTGAAGTGTTTGAGAGTAGGGGCTCTGAAGTTAGAATTCTTGGGTTCAAATCCTGGCTCTGCTCTCTTGAACACCATGACCTTGCTCAACATTCCTCATCTAGAAAATGAGCAGAGTGTTAATATCTGTTACAGAAATGTAAAGCAGAATAGGTGAAAAAACTTAAGGTAAAGCTCTTACCCTGGTGGCTTTGATTTCAGTAAAAGTTATTATTTACCTTTTTTCCCTACTAGATCATAGGAATACTTTGATATAAAGAATGTCATTCTGTAATGTTATGAGCAGGATATGAATTTGCTGTAAAGTTTCTATCATGCTAACCTAACTATTCTTACTCAATTTTTAAAATTCTGCTTATGAATACCTGCTTTATCTTGAATCTTCAGAAATGCAGATGTATGTATGTGAATGTGTATATATACACACATATATGCATTATATACACATATTTTCACAGTCTACATGGCTTGAGTGATATTGTATGGAAGAAATTCATTATATTTTAGTCCTGCCACATTTACATTTTAACATTTTACCATGTTGTAAAAATTCTTTGAACATGTTTTTAATAAAACAGTTCATTGAATTTCTTACTTCCTCAAGCTAGGCCCTGGAAATGAAATTCCTAGATCAGTATATATTTACCTCTTTAAGACTCTTGATATCTGACACTCATTGCTTTCTTGAAAGTGTGTACCAGTTTATATTTCCAGCAGCTATAATTTCTAAAATAGTAAAGTGGATTTTAACTTTTCATCCATTTTGTAACTTGGTCTCACCTTGCTTGTTATTGGTGGCTTTTGAAAGCCTAGTTATAGGACCCAAACAGAATTGCATTAAACTCTAGGGAATTATGTTTCTATAAGAGCTTTACATATATAGGAATATTTTCTAGCCTTTCTACATAATTTGTATTAATATTTCATAAATATTATATGTGTATATATTAACTGAAGTATTATGCAGAAATAGACACAGTGTCTGTTCCCTTGGAAGTTAAAATATAAGGCAGATATGGGTCTGTATAATTAAGATTCTGTTGTTGTTTAGTAGATGAGTCATGTCTGACTCTTTTATGACCCCATAGACTGTAGCCCACCAGGCCCCTCTGTCCATGGGATTTCCCAGGCAAGAATACCGGAATGGGTTGCCATTTCCTTCTCCCAGGGATCTTCCCTACCTAGGGATCAAACCCACATCTCCTGCATTGGCAGGCAGATAATCACTGAGCCGCTAGGGAATCCCCTTAATTAAGATATATTCCGAGTAAAATACACAAGACACACACTGTTACCTTCCTTAAAAGATAAACCTCAAGAAGCAAATAGTAAGATGAAAGTTATGTATGATGCTTCAAAGTGATTCCCACAGTGAGAAGATAGTTTCCTTTTGAGCCAAGTCAGATTGTTGCCTCTAGAAAAAATAAACCTTTAGTTTGCCTCACTCTCTTCCTGTCAAAACATATTAATATCTGTTGACTGATAAGAGTGGAAATTCAGGTTTGTTATCAATTTCAGTGTTCTGTCTAAAGCTAGAAATTAGCTCCTTCCTATTCCTTATCATACTCTCATCTGGAAACTCTCAGTTTATGATACTGGCTGTAGATTGATGGTCCTTATTTTAAATTAACTAGAAATTAAAAAAAATAAAAGCGACCAGTCATACAGTTTTTTTGTCCAATAGGTGGCAAGTTTACCTAACTACAGGAAAGAAATCCCTGTTTGGTTTAAGGGAAGGTTGTACTTTGGAAATGGCAGATAGATTCTTTTTGCGGAGGCTGGGGATTATGGTGGTAGGACTAGGGGAAAGGTCCAAGGGAATCAGTGAATATTTAGAAGAAAAGAAAATAGTCATGGACTGTGTAATCTACTCTGAAGTTGCACTGACATGTTGGGCAAATATTTGTAAAATGACATTGTATTAATACTACCACTGGAAAAAGTTTTTGTATAGTTATCAGCATAGTTCATTAAATCTAGATCATAAGAATTACACCTTATTAAAAATAAGTAACAAAATTTTCTTTTGTTTATTCAGCAAATACTTTTTGAACACTTATTCCGGAGGGAGGCACTGTTTTATGTTTTGTGTAGAAACTATATGGCAACATTTTTTTTTTAATATTATGAAACTCTGAAACCAAGGAAGCATTTTGTGTGTGTGTGTGTTTAATGAAGCTTCATCTAAGTCATTTTATAGGCTTGAATTCTTGTGTGTAAGTTTGTAGTCACTAAGTGGCAATATAGCTCCTGCTTCTACTATATTTTAATATGTAGGTTATTTGTAATAAGGTTAGTTTGATCAAAAAGATCTTTAAAAGTAGACGATGTGAAATATGTTTGCTTCAGAATGAACCAAATATAAGAGGGTACATAAACTTCATGACTAGCAAACTGGGGGAGGATAATCTAATCTCTCAGAAGTTGGCATGTTCTGTTGTTTGTTAATAAACAGTTATCTAGAGTGCTAACACTGCTGCAGAGGGGAAAGGACAAGGTCGGTCCCTGAGAGTAACTGGATGCTCCTTACTTTGTTCAAGGAAAGCTTTTATAATGTTTTCCGGGTATGCCTTTTTTTAGTTGGTATTCTGTTTTAAAGTGCAGCCTTTCAAGTGAACGGGTTACATGTAGCATAAGCTTTGACACGGCCAAACAAGTTAAACAGCTACCTTTATTTAAAGCTGCAGGACTAGGATTAGATCTCTTCCAGAAAGAAAATTTGATTAATGACTTTTCTAGAGTGGGGACAACTGCAGACTTTTCTTTCGCAGAGCGTGAAATGTGCCTCTTCCTGCCGAGGGGCCTCGTCCTAGCCGCGGCTCCCGGGGCGACTTCCAGCCTCAGGTGTCCCCTTAGGCTGCGGGCCGCGGCCGCTCTCCGGGGCGGGCGTCCGGGACTT
>NW_011495070.1:6696688-6697439 GCF_000754665.1 Bison bison bison | reverse complement strand
GTTGCCAGCCGAGGCGGCCACCGCCGCCGCCCCTGCCCCTGCCGTTAGGTGGTGGGGTTTCTCAGCCCGGCGGCGGGAGGCGGGCCGGCCTCGGCTTCCTGTCGGAGGACGCGCAAGGATCCGGGCGTCTGAGTGTGCGAGTGCGTGAGTGTGTGTCGGCCACACGGCGTGTGTCTCCGGCCGCGGGTTCCGCCTCCTCCCCTGCCGCCGCTGCTCACGGTGTAAGTCAATGTGAAGCAGCAGCTCCAGCCCCGGGATAAACATGGCGACGTCTCTGCATGAGGGACCCACGAACCAGCTGGATCTGCTCATCCGGGCTGGTAAGGACAGGGGAACTTTCCTCCGGTGCATCAGTGTAGCAGGAGAGGGGGTGCACAGGAGGCGGGGTGGCTCCCCTGTAGCGGTCAGTGCAGGGGGGACCATGTCCATCAGTCACTGGGGCGGCCGGGGGAAAGGGGGGTAGTGAATGAAGTAATGGAGGCGACGAATCAGGAAGTGATCACCTTGGAGAGTAACCTGCCTCGAATCCGGCGCTGTCGCTTCAGGGTGGGTTTGTGGAGCAGCGGTGGCAGCTGCCGGGCGGAGCGCTGGCAGCGGGTGCCGGGGAACGGAACCGCAGTTAAGTTGGGGACTCGGGGGCTGACGAGTTGTGCGCTTCACCCCAGTTGCTGAGGAACCAGGAAGTGAGTGAGGCTGTTGTCTCCCGGCAGCGCTTGCCACGCTGTCTGACCCGAGAGGCCGCTACTGCCCG
>NW_011495070.1:6692024-6696588 GCF_000754665.1 Bison bison bison | reverse complement strand
GCTACTGCCCGCGGTCGGGGGCGGCCGGCTTCTCGGGTGGACGCTCGCCACTCCCGCCCCGTCCTTCTTTCAGACTTGGTCCACAAACCCTCGACTTCCGCATAGACGAGGCAGCCCCGGGCCATGTCCGGTAGATCGATACGCGCCAAAAAAAAAAAAACAACTGACCCTCGTCCTCACATCTCCACCTTGTGCGGTCTCAGGAGTAACGGTTCTGGAAAGGGTCACTTAACCTGGAGCGGCCCGGGGTGGTGTTTCTCTCAAGGGCCCGCCTCCCTTTCCTCGTTTAGTGGGCGGCAGTGGAGAAGTAGGTTTATGCCCCTTCCCTCGTGGGTTGTTTTTTTTTACGGGGGGAGAATGGAAAAGACACGGAATGTATTTTGTACCCCTGCCCCGGAGCGTTGGGGAGTCAGAGAAGAACGTTTATTTTGGTAAACAGTGGGTGAAGGTGGGGCGGGCGGGAGGGAGTCTTGGCCCTAGGGAAGTCTCCGCAAGGAATTGCCCCCCTTACCCCTCCCCCCCAAGCCTCCCACCTTAGCGGAAGCGCCTCGGAGAGGACAGAACGGACGGGATTGACAGGCCTCTGGTTCCAATCTGCTCGCTGAGTTGTTCCAAATAAGAACGTTGCTTTCTGGGGGCGGGACTCCGGGCCCGCGCTGGGCCAATGAAGATTGGGCGGGAGTGAAGCTGACAATGTACGCATGGAATTGGAGGGAAGAGGAGTGTAAACACGGAAGTGGCCGCGGGGGTGGGGGATGTGCAGCGCCACTGCTGCAGCGGAAGGGCACGGACTTAAGTTACATAGAAAAAGCAGCTTTACTTAATAGCAGACAGCGCAGTGAGAGTCCTGAATAGGCGTAGCAGTGCTTGAGTACGATTTACTTACTGTAGTGAACATAAATGTTCCTTTCCCTGGGTTCTGTTTCATATCGCCATCGATGGGAACTGGAAGATGGGGAATAGTCATCGAAGAGCATTGCTGTGAAAGGTCTTACCGTCTGTTTTCCATCCATTGTTTTTAGGCAGTGAAGTTAGTAGTTTGGGGAAACTCTGTTTCAATTCGATTGGGAGAAATCATAAATGTATATTTAACAGAACTTAATCTTTAAAATGTAACACTGCACAGTCCCAAAGAAAAATCACAGTGAGTAGTGATGAAAGCACATTTGACAGTTATTTTCTGATTAGAGAAAGATCTTAAATATTAGTGAAAAAGGGGCAGAGTACAATGAGAACTTGGTCCCTTTGTGTAAGTTCGGTCTATTAATACTGTGTGAATTAAGGGATAGAATTTTTGGCTTTATATTATTGGTACTAACAATACTTTTGTTTAGGTCTGTCATGTTGAGCATGTACCTTTTCAGAAACGTTCCTAGTGGTTAGGAGAACTTTAGGATAGCCCATGCAGTAAGAATTTTTAAAAATACTGTGAAGATAAGAGGGCTTAATTTTGCCAAGAGAAGATCCTTTTTATAAGCTTTTGGCATTATCAAAACCGAATGTGATCTGTAGGTATTTTGCTAGGAGTGGATACGTACAGATAGTCTACAGTTTTAAAAATACAAAAGTTTATCTTCTTTTGACGAGATTTTTTTTTAAGTGAAATGCTGTTTTCCAGTTCTGCTGCATTTCACAAGTATATACAAATCTTACAATTGAAGTTTGTGATAATAGTGTTCTGTGAAGAATACATTTTAATACAATTGTTTTCAAATATTTCCTCAGTCATGTTCATGTACTCTGAAATTCCTTTATAAATAGAAGGAAATTTGAGACAGGTTTGCTAGTTTATCCAAGGTTTATTCATTAAAAAAGTTGGGGAGGAAATGTGACCTGGAAAATGAAGAATCATGGATCTAAATTTTTATTGCTGCCAGTTTCCAATGATGTTGGGAGAGTAATGTTAAAAGGGTTTGTATTTGTAAATGGACATAATGATACTTTTATTCCCTTGAGCGAAGTCATCAAATGTTAGAATTATTCCTCACAAAGGTTTACAGTCTAATTGAGACAAGTGACAATCTATATAATACATAAATGTTAAATTTAATTAAAGTCATTGCTGTATGGGTTTATGATAAGTGTAGAATAGAATAACTGATAGTAAGGAAAACTTTTAGAGGAGATAAGCTTTAAACTGAATATTATTAGCATAACTGTTGTTTCTAAGTAGGTACAAAGCACTTAGAATTACCACTATTGTTATATGTTAAGATGTTAGAGGATATATTTTTGCTTTTATTTTCCTCCTTTAGAGACTTAACTGTCAACTTTAGCTATCAACTTCAGCTTTAGTTATCAGTGTTTATGTTGTCAGAGGTGTTTGAATGAAGAATGAAGTAAATATAAATACACTTGTTTATTAAAAATAACTTTCATTTTAACATACAAAATACTTCTTTGTGGTAGAGACTTGACATACTTTATTAAAAACTTTCACTGGCAACATGATATATGAGAAAGAGCCTTGACCTTGAGGTCAGGAGATAAGAATCTTCATCCAGCTGTCCCTAAACTGCTTTAAAGCTTCATTTTCTGTAAGAGAACAGGATTGACTAGGTGATCTCTACTAACTTTTAAAGCTCTAAAACTATAGGCAGCTCAGATATATTTAATGGAAAGTGAAGGTTCTCATTTTCTTGGATTTATTTACATCATGTGAGTGAATTTGTCTAAGGTCATTATGTAATGGCGAGGTTAACTTCTTTCACCAATCTTTGTAAGTGTCTGTATGTTGAATAAGACACAAGATATAGTTTATTTAATAATTTAGACCCATGTTTAGTCTGTAAGGAAAAATAAATATTCCTTAATATTTATGCAAAAGTGTTTTGTACATGTGGTCTGTGTTTTTTGAAGACTTCAAGTTTAAAATATTCTCCCTTATTATCAAGTACATGCTTTCCTTGACTTTTTTTTTTCATCTTTTTTTGAGAAATTGAAAATTGGGAAAGTGGAGAATTAGAGAATTGAGAAATAGGGTAACCAAAAGTATTGTTCTGCTTTGAGTTATTGAAGGGAAGGGGGAAGGGGGAAATTTTTCTGGAAATGCAGCCTAAGTATTTTCCCGGACAGAACAAATCTGTCTAGTTTGTCAAAATTAATCATGAAATTTGAACTTGAAAATCTAATTTATTATAAACAGGAATACCAAGTATCAACCTTGAAAAAGATCATTAATTTGAAAAAAAAATTTAGCAGGCAGTGAAAAGATGAGGGCCTGTGTTGAAATAAAATTGGAAGAATGGCATTAATTTTTAAAAAATTTATTTGAAAATGTGTTTAAGAAATTACTCTTCAGAATTCATTGCAGCATTAGTACTAAAATTCATAAAAAAATGAGTTAAAGAGTAAGTTATCAATATGTAAATAGTCATTCCAGGTAGTTCACCATCAGTTTCCTTTAGGGACAAATTTAACTGGTGGAAAGGGGCAGGCAGGAGAGTGTTTCTGATTTTTGAAAAGTTAAAAAAACTTCATGTGCAAGTAAGTTGACAAAATACTATTGTACTTATGGAAATGGAATTATAATTTTTTGTCCACACATTGGTTTTATGTTTAGAAGCTAAAACTTACAGAAGTAAGAGGTAGAATTTGGGTGTTCTTAATTATGTTTGATACTAAATTACACCTGTGGTTCTTAAAAACTGAAATTCCTGGGAGTCCCCCCAGACTCTTTCAGGGGAGTCTGTGGAATCAAGTTATTTTCATGATAACGCTAAGACATATGCCTTTTCACTTTTACGAATGTTCACGGGAGTTTTCTAGAGGCTACATGGCTGGATGTAACAGATGAAATGAAGAAGCAAGTATGAGAGCCCCAGTGTTTTCTACTGTGTATTAAAAAGATTTGCAGAAATGTGAACTAAACTACTCTAAATTTTTGTTTTTAAGAAAAAGTTACTTTTTATAAAAGTAAAAGTTTTAGTTTTAATTTCAAATAGGATAAATATCTAAACATGAGACTTATATAAGCAAAAGCGTAAAAAGATTCTTTGACCAAAGATGTTTGCAAATAGCTGTACTATAGTTTAATTAGTCTACACTTTCAGTACCATAGCGACTAGCCTTTTTTGGCGATTGAGTATTTGAAATGCGATGGATAAACCAAATTTTTAATTTTTTTCAAACATAAAAACTAACAGTAGAAAACTTCTTGACCATGTAAATTTCTTTTACATGTTGAAAAGACAGTGGTTTTGAATATACTGGGTTACATGGGTTATATGGGTTAAGTCAAAGGTACTAATTTCACTTTCCACTAACTTTTCTCAGTGTGGCTGCTGGACATTTAAAAATTACATGTGGCTCTTGTTATCAGACAGCTCTACTTTAGAAAATTATTTTATTCTCTTTCCGTTCTCAACCTTATAATGAAGCTGTAGAAAGTCAAAGGGGCACAGGTAAAGATGGAGACCTTTACCTTTCCTCCTTTTCAGTGTGTTCATTTGTGTTCTTTACTCATCTGTTACTGTTACAGTCCTGGGACTTCAGAGAATAAGCTGTGGTAAGTCAGGTGTGGTAGTTGAGTGATGGCCTTGTAAATACTAGTTTATGGTCTTGT
>NW_011495070.1:6686128-6691924 GCF_000754665.1 Bison bison bison | reverse complement strand
TCTTGTAGGGGAATACCACTATCACCTAATGAAGTGTTTTCTAATTTTTCCTATGGCTGTCAAATTGCTGTTAATTTTTATTTTTGACTTTTAAAAACATTGTTATGAGCTAAGTCTATTGCCAGCATTCTCTTCTGCAAAGCTGAGAGGTATGTCTCTTGTCAGACTTAATTACCAAGTTTGGTATTTAGTAACAGCTGTTGAGTGAGTCTGGAATCATCCACCATACAAACACCAGTTGATTAGAAAGCTAGAAATGGAACAAGACTCTTAGCAATAGTAAAGGAAGGCATAAGCAAACTTAATTTTGACACTGATCAAAATGGTTTTGAAATTTATTTGATACATTTAGTTTTTCAAGGAATGTTGACCAGCAACCTAACTACTAGTGGTAACTAGTTGATGATATGCCTGTCAGATAACTTTTTGCTTCATTGCTTCTATTTTTAAAATGAGTTTTTTTTTTTAACTCCCATAAATTTAATACATAGGCCTAGAAAAACACCAGTAAATCAAGTTTTAAGTAAGAGATAATAATTCTCAGCTGTCACTTGTAAGTTTGCTTACTTTGATGGCACAACACTTTTATTTACCTTAAGAATTGTGCAGAATTTTAGTTGTATTTGAATTATTATTTAGTTATATTTGTATTGAATTCAAATTGTATTTGAATTACTGATAAGAATAAAATAATATTGAAAAGTTTTCAATTATTACGGAAACTTGAATAGGAAAAATATTTCTTAAATTTATGTTACCAAAACTACTTGTTGACTTATGTCAACAAGAGAAGAGTAAAGGAGATAGTGTTCTCTTTTAACAAAATGGATTAAGTATTCATGGAAACTGTCAAATTATTTTGCATCTTTGTTTTGAAATATTTTACTCCTATTTATCTTTTCGATACTTTCTGAACTACTTGTATAAGCTTCATGAGGCCAGAGATCTTTCCACACTTGTATCTCAGGTTTGTAGCACAGGGTAGATCCTAAACAACCATTTATTGACTGTACATAGCAGAGTATAAGATCTGATCATTAGTTCATAGAGAATTTATGCATTTTTAATATTCTCATCCTAAATTTAAAGTATAAATGTGTTAATATTCTTCTTAATTTGTATGTTTTTTCTTTGTTTTACTATGTACATGTACGATATTTTAGAGAAATAATATTTTGAACTTAGAAAGGGGAGGTTGAGGTTGGAAATAAGAGCTAGGAAATTTTCACTGACATAACTAACATGAAATCATGGTTTTGAAAATATACCTCAAGCTATGTAGGAATTTGGGGCAGCATAATATGTAACTGTTGGGAAATTTTGTTTATAACTTAAAACATTAAAATATCTGGTAAGATTCTATTGATGTATTATTATCAAATACTCAGAGCTCTAACTTTAATATGGTAGAGTTTTAGGGTGTGTCTTAATACAATTACATAAGGAATTAGTTTACCCAGGGTAGTTTATTAATAGCACCTCAGACAACAGCTAAATTGCAACACAAGCAGACTTTAAAGAGAATAAAGTTCTTAGAATAAACTTTAAAACCCTGAAACTGCTTCCCAAGGTTCTTTAGTGCACATGAGTATTGTAGGGAGGTAATTTGAAAAAAAAAAATACTTGAGAATGGTAATACATTTTGTACTTACTAATAGTAAGTGTCTTAAAGTTGAGCTAGAAGGACTGATTGAATCCTCTGCTTCAGTGAAGCTGCAGATAAGAGTAAGCAGGGTCACCTAAAGATAGATTTACTTAGAGGTTTGGCTGCCTCTCTGGAACTGTTTAGCTTTGAGCAGATTTCCATAAATGGAAAGAGCAACTGGAGAGACTCGGTACCTTGGTTGAGAGTGTGGATGATGTGCAACAGGTGGTAAAGCAGTCACTGGATTTTTTATAAATGTTCTCCAAATGACTGGTGTTTAAGGCTGAGGCCTTAGCACTTGGTGAATTTTGAAACTAAGTGAAAAAATCTTTTTCAATTAAAAGTTTACTAGAAATAATTTGAAAAGATGCATATCTTTAGTGTGTAGAACTTGTGAATATATAATGGTTTTATGAAATTTGTATATTTCTTTTAGTCCTTGAGAGGACATCTTGAGAAAGAGCTATCAAATTAGAAACTGTTAAACATATTTGTGTTTCAGATCCTCTTACAAAGTAGAATTTCAGTATTTCAAATCAGGATGTGAAATTAATATATCATTAGGATAATGAGTTTGTGCTGGATTGCTACTTTTCCTGTAAGGTCTCTCGGTTGTCCTTAACTTTAATAAATAAAAGAAATACTTACATACCTACTATATGAAGAATCTATGTTAGGAACTATAACAGATATAAAGGTGATTAAGACAGGCCTCCCTTGGACTTCCTTGGCAGTCAGTGGTTAAGGCTCCACGCTTCCACTGCAGGGGGTATGGGTTTGATCCCTGGTCTAGGAACTAAGATCCTGCATGCCATGCCATGTGGCTAAAAAAGTTGGGGGGGTGGGTGCGGAGCCAGCCCTCCCTGATCTCATGGAGCTTATAATCACATAGAAATGATAAGAAATTATCACCATTTATTAAATTCTTAAGGAAATCACTGCATCTAATTCTCAAAACTATATGAGGTAAGTAATATTGCTATTTAGTGAAAGAGGAAACTGGGCCATACAAGGATTTAAATTACTGGCCTTAGGTTACAGAAATAAGTGTCAGAAACTAAAACCAAAGCTTTTTCACAAATAATTTAACCAGCAAAGCATAAAGTAAGTGTTAGAGAACTTACAAAAGGTGGTAGAATTAGGAAAGGCTTCATGAAGGCTGGGGTTGGGGGGGGATAGGAACACTCTCTTTTGTCTTTCTAAATTTCTTGGGTGAAACCCAGCAAAAGCCAGTGAAATCTTGAAGAAGAAAGCAGATAATTATGAAGAAAATTTCTAAGTTCTCTGGTGCACTCACCAAGAGGGTTTGTAAGAATTGAACTAATTCATTAAAGTAATTTAGAAATATGAGTCTCTGACTGATTCTGGTAGGTGTTAACCCCCGGTTTTAGTAGCAATATGTTAAAATTACAATAGACTTCATAGGATTGTTAATCTACAGCTATCCCCCCCCACACACCTCAAGTTAGTTTTGGCCTAAAATTGATACAGAGTTCAAATTTCAAGAGTCTATCTTTGTTTTCCTTTGGATAAGATTCAGAAATTTCTAATTAATCTCAATAGTTGCTGAATGAATCAACATTCATTTTATAAATGGCAGGTTTGTTTTAGTTTTTAAATTATTTCTGTAATTTGTATAGACTAATATGTATTAATGGCTTATTTAGCGTTATGAACTAAACATGAGCATTTAGTTCAGTAATGTGTTCAATGCATTTTTATTGAGTGGAACTTATTTTCCCTCCAGTGGAAGCATCAGTTCATAGCAGTAATGCACACTGTACAGATAAGACAATTGAAGCTGCTGAAGCCCTGCTTCATATGGAATCTCCTACCTGCTTGAGAGATTCAAGAAGCCCTGGTATGTGAACTGTTCTTTATTATATTAAAGATATATCATTTCATGTATCTAGAATAAAAATTTTTTTTTAATCCAAGGGAATTGTTGTTCTCAAAGTCTATTGTACATAAATATCTATGACAGCAGTAACTGGTCTTTACCTGTCAATGTTCACAAGTCTTAAATCCTTTAAATACTTAATTTTCAAAATAATTGAATCAGAAGATGCCCACTGTAGACAGATAAATGTCAAATTGCTGTTCCTACTGTTGTGTCTCATTTCCTTAACTTTGGGTAAATAAGAAACTTTAAGAGCATGGCTGGAGAATGGCTGATGGGAGCTGTTGCCACCCATGGCCACATCGAGTCCTTCCTTCAGTGATAACGGGCAGTAGTTCTGGGACCACTCCCTGGAAGAGACAGGAGGCAGTGTCCACCTCTCTTCACACTCCCTTCAGGCTTCAGGTTTTCCATTGGTTTTGGTCTCTTTTTACAGATTGCCTTTGAGAATCTTTTTGTCCCTAATTTTAATGTCCAAATGTTAATTTGACGTAATACGGTAAGATTGACCCTTCTTTTAGGGATTTACAGTAAATACTAAGATCAACTGTACTTTTTAATTAGAGTAGTAATCCTGTGTGTTATTCAGGAATATGAGAAGAAAATTAGTGCACATTGGTCAGTGTATTAATCTATAGTAGTATGTATTAATTGAAATGGAAATGTCATATCCTAGTTACTCAGGCACATTGAAAGGAAGCCAGAGTAACATTATTGTACGTAATAGAATACTAAAAATATGTATGCGCCATTTCAGTGACCCAAAATATTAGGGACTGTTCTGTTACATAAAAGATTGAAAGATGATATTCATTTGGCTATAATGAGCAGGTTTTCTTTTCATATTTAAAATGAACTGTAGGAACTTCCCTAGTGGTCCAGTCAGTGGTTAAGACTCAGCCTTCCAATACAGAAGGTGCAGGTTTGATCCTGGTGGGCAAACTTAAGATCCCACATGCCTTGGGGTGCAGCCAAAAGTTATTTTAAAAAAGAGAGAGAGAGAGAGCCATAAGTGATTACTTTCACTGAATACACTTTCATTATTTTAATGTTATACCAGGTGTATGTTTTACCTTGTTAGGTAAATATTAGAGATATTTATTCTCTTGTTAGAGAATAATGATGAGTAAGTAGAAGGAAAATAATTATTAACTCACTGTTATACTGTTCTATTTTCAACTGTTTTCCCAGTTGTCAAAATGATACAGTCTTTTACAGTGAACTTGAAAGTACCTAAAGTGTGAAGCAAGAGGGTTGACTCTCATGATCTCCCTCTTTACCCCGAAGATTAACATTTCCTTCAGGTCGAGTTTCTTTGCATCTATTTACTTACATACTTTAGATCATATCGTATATTCAACAAATTAGCCTCAAGTTCTTACCCTGCTTTGATGAATTCTTAGTAACCTCACCTTTGTTAAAAATTGAATTGTCCATGCTAAGAGGCATTAATAGGGGTGGGAAATTTTAATTTTTCAACTTTTTTTTATAGTGGAAGTGTTTGTCCCTCCTTGTGTATCAACTCCAGAATTTATCCATGCTGCTATGAGGCCAGATGTCATTACAGAAACTGTAGTGGAGGTGTCAACTGAAGAATCTGAACCAATGGATACCTCTCCTATTCCTACATCACCAGATAGCCATGAACCAATGAAAAAGAAAAAAGGTAGGGTGTATTTATAAATTTCTGGGAAATTGGGTGAAATATTTTCTAGTATCTTTTTTGTCCATCAAGGGAGATGGGAAATATATGCTATATTTATGATCAATGTTATACTGATTAGATATTCTCAAAAAATTGAGATTTTTAATTGTGTCTTTTAACATGTTCATAGAGTTTAAAGGAGTTAGTAGTTGAGCCCTAAAAGTAGTTGCCCCAAAATGAGATTATAGTAAGAGCTTGATAAACCAAAGGGGTCCATGGGGTTGCAAAGAGTCAGACATGACTGACCGACTGAACAACACAGAAGGAAGATCAGGGAGTCACTGCACATTTTTCTACTTCCTGATCCTTTTAGGTACTTGGTAACTTAAAAGTATTCTTGACTCTGTTTTTCATAACCTTATCTTCCTACTCTTTTGTGGGCATTAAAATAAAAAGCCCAATTTTCTTCCCCACTATCTTTGGCCTTAAAACATCAAGATTGCCCATAGGGAATTCTGAGGAGACTAAACTCACCATTGGGTAAAGAGCATTTCCACTTACTCTTTGACTCCTGCTGAAACCTGTGTTCATCTGATCCTGGGGGTT
>NW_011495070.1:6667639-6686028 GCF_000754665.1 Bison bison bison | reverse complement strand
AGATAATACCATTATTCCTAACACAATGCTCCAGTCCATCTCCAGCATCCTGAGTGGGTTCTTTTTTTCTGTTTGAATCAAAGGTAAAATTTGAAAGAAGTGAAATTCTGTGTAAATGGGTACTCACCTAATTCCACTTTGTTCTCTGCCTCTTTCTGCACATTTTAGAGCGGGGGGCAGATAAAATCAAAGGCAAAAAATAAGGGGGAAAGTTGTGTTAGGAATAATGGTATTATCTAATCATTTATTAGGTAGCAGTATTTCAGATTGCTCTGATGTTCACAGGTCTATGCCTCATTGCTGTGAGGGACACAACAGAATAACACAGTTGCCTTCTCTCTATAATATAGATTATATATGTATTTGAGATAAGGCATGGATGAGAGAATTTAGAAGGAAGAATTACTTTGCCCTGTAAATGTTTAAACAAAAGGCATACATGTAAATAACCCTGTTTACCCACTGCCGACTGTAGCCTTTGGCTGGTTGTATCTTATGCAAACTGTTAAAAATTACCTAAGAAAATTTTAGATTTAAATGAAGAAAGACTATGAAAAGCTGGGAGTATTTAGGGAACCAAGATTTCTAGATAAATAGGTTGATCTGTGTACATGATAGTATGGTATAAACCAGAAAATAATTTGCCAATTTAATACTAATCTTATGTATTTGAAAATAGGTGGTCTTAATGAATGACAATTTAAAAATTATATATAACACTACCAGTTACTCATTTGTGGTTAAGGACATTTGGGACATAGAAAGTTAGGTAGGTTATTTTTAATAGTAGGGCCTTATTTTTATTTCCAGAGCTTTTAATATACTAATGTGCATTATAAATCTCCAAGAGATGATTATCTGCAGTTCTGAAAGTTAATTTGACTGTAGAACCCTTTTCCTACTGATGAATAACCTATTTGTCAAATAACATGATTTGGGACATGCTGCTTTATAAGAAAACAAGCCTTTGGGGACTAACCTTTCCATTAAGGAGTTGGGCTTTTGTGCTTGAATTTAGGAGACAGAGATGTTGGGTCTTATTACTGACTGCATATTTTGTACATATAAATATTTTGTACATATAAATAGTATTTAAATTGAGAAATTAAGCTCTATTTTTAATTAGGAGACTGATGAACTTTGTTTTAATTTTTGCCAAAACATACTTCTTATTGATTAGAATTACCATAATGAAATCCTAGAATATAATAGCTATGCTTTTTCAAATATAAATTAGGGCATTTTAATTTAGCTCTAGATAATCCTTGTTAATGAAGAGTAGAGACATCAGAAATCCCAGGTGTATGACAATCACCAAATCAGTAATATTATACTTAATATTCCCAGTCTCTTTCTTGAGACTTCCCTCACCTGCCAGCATTCATTCTTCAATGCTGAGGGTTGAACACAACACATTTCAGAAATACTCTTTCCTTACTGTAGAGAAGTGTAGCTCTTGCTTTTCTGTTCATTGTGGATGTTGGACTATCTTGAGCATGGCTTAGGGCAGAAGTGAGTGAGGAGAAATGAAAGGGCACAAACATTTCTTAGACATGAAGCAATTACTTGGAAGATTTTTTTTTTTTTATTCTTATACCTGAGGTGGGGAAATTTATGCTTTAATTCTGGTGAATTGATTGGCTCAGAGCAGTAGAGAGTGTTTAAAATAATATTTTTTACTTTTCCTCATTTGAGCTCAAAGGGCTTCGCAGATTATCAGATCTTCTGCAATAGGTAGGTAAAGCTTTTTCTAACAATTCTGTAGAACAGAAAACAAAAGTTTATACTAGAATTTGTTTCCATTGCTACATTATTGGAAAAGGTTAGCAAATTGAGGCTGTGACCGTGTAAATAATAGGTTAGTAGTACCTGACTTGCCATATACATTGATTTTACTATCAACGCAAAGAGGGGTCGCAGAGTCGGACATGACTGAGCGACTGAACTGCTGTAATTTATATTGCAGAAGTCCTTTTAATGTTCCTTTTAAAAGCAGCTTTTATATACACAGTATATTAATCCATAAATTAGTGTCTAGTTTCAAAAATAATGTGTTATCAAAAAGCCTGCTATCATGTTTCTGTTATTTTTCCTGTTTTCCACGTATGGTTTCAATATCTTCTTTTTTCAGTTGGCCGTAAACCAAAGACCCAGCAGTCACCAATTTCCAATGGGTCTCCTGACTTAGGTATAAAGAAGAAACCCAGAGAAGGAAAAGGTAATTTGGGGAGGGCTGTTTTGTAGGCGAGATGGATATATATATTTTTTCCCCCCGGTCAAGTACATTTGTAGGAAAATTACTTCTAGTATGCACTGTAATGCTGTCTTGGATTGTAATTCTTAATCTAGAGTGTATGAGCATCACACGGGGAGCTTTTTCAAACTTACCTCTGCCTGGTCCTTACCCAGTGAGGCTCTGTAGGCATAGAGAAACTGTAGGGAGTGAAGCTGGGCAAGCATTTGGATTTGGAAAAGGCCCTAAGTGCAGTCTGATCCACACCTGTGTTGTTTTGGACGATGTGTGTGTGTTTACACCCATCCTCATGGAGAGTCAAATGGAGGCACTTACATTTGAGAAGGTTTACGAAACTAAGACTTCATTTCTGATACATACTTTCTTAACTGATAGAAGCAAGGTGAATTTACTTTTCCAATCAGCCAATTTCAGTCATGTCAGTAAGGATGTCTAAACAAAAATTTGACGTATTTTTAAAAAATTGATGTGTATATTGAATTTGTATATTCTTGTTAAAAGCAAAAATAACAATAAGCCTTCTACATTCTCTGCTCTCTTAATTTGTTGGATTAAGTCTTTAATAAAATTAAGTCAGGGAATCTACCAAGAAATTTGGTTAGATTTTTAAAAATCCAGTTATGTAAACCTCCATTTACTTAGGAACTATTATTCAGTTTGGGACAAGTTTAGGATAGTTTTATTTTCTTCTCTGTCTTTGGTTGTTTTACATTCCTAACATCTTAGGTTTTATCTTTTAATTTGTATTGAAAACCTTAAAACTTTATTAGTAGTAAGTGTTAGAAATTTAAACTGTAAATATACAGTTATTACTGTTTTTAAAATTACTCCCATCATTAATGGTATCTCTTATATTCGAAGACCTTATGTTTACCACTGGAAAAAAATTTCGTGGTAACCTATTTTTACCAGTCAAAATCATCTTTCATTAAAATTTCAGTTTTGTATTATTAAACCTGAGGCAATATGTTGTCATGTGAAGATTAAAGTCATTATAGTCACACCTGGATTAAAAATTCAGTCAGTGCTTCGTCTTCTGCAAAATTATGATGTCTGCATAGACTCCATGAACTACCTTATCTGATAAAGAAGGCTTCCTGTTCTGAATTCTGTTTTCCTTAAAACCAGAAATAGAATTGTTCATTTTAACTTAGGGATGATAACTGGAATGAAGCAGTTGAAGATAATCTGAAGAATGTCAGTGGGTCTAACTATAAGTAATTCATTAGACACAGGAGCATTCAGATCCCTACTATGTACAAGGCATTGTCTGTTGCACAAAAGTTTCTTCTAGAATGAGTTCTTATAATCTCCAGGTCATAGACAGAATAAAAATCCCCAGCTATACCTCTTGATTCAGTTGAGACTGATGTAGTTGAAAGTTGTGATTTAACACTAAGAGTTTTTAGGTATTGACACTGATGTAATAGGGCTTCGGAGATACAAATGTAATAACATTGTAAAGTTGAAGATTAATCTTTTTAGGTCAAGAGAATGCACACAGGGCCCAACTATGGGTTATTGGATTTATTGAATTTTGGGGGAAATTTCAGGATGAAAATGCTAGAGGAAGAGCATCAGTGTTTAGATTGAGTAGTGGAAGCCTCCCCACCCCAAGGGTCTTCTCATCTAGCTTGTAACCTTGGATCTGAATTTTTGAGGATAGTAAAGGGTTAGTGGGCAGGAGCCTAGAGATGACCCGGTGGCTCAGTGATGGCTTATGTATTCTAATCTTCTTCTCAGGACTCTCTTTCTCTTCTTTCATCAGTTTACGAACCTCTGTACCTAGAGGCTTATGGAGGGAATAAAGAAAAACAGCAGCCTGTCTTTAGTCTTCTCATAACACTGCCCACTACTCCTCCCCACCCTTCAGAAAAAAGAGTGATGCTCTCTTCTCTTTGGGACGAAATTCCTTATTTTTCCTACCCACATTCCTTCCTTTCCTTCTGGTATGCAAATCTTAGCCATCTGCCAAGACTTAATGTCTTACCAGTCCACTTTATTTTCACTCCTGAGATCCCAGACATTATTTTCTGTCATTAATTTGAAATAAAATAGTGCATGGCCTTATGATACAGCTATAGTTTCAAAACTGTTATTTATTTCTTGAACTGTTATTCACTAGACAACACAGTTTGGCACTGTACAAATGATTGATAATATAGTCAAGTATTTAATGGCAGACTCTTAGTACATTTGTTCTTTATCAGTAGTAAATTGATTTTTTTATTCAGCTTAAGTAAATACTTGCTTTTAGTTATGTTGATGAATTTTTAATCAGTGTCTATAATTGTTTTCAAAGGAAACACAACCTATTTGTGGGAGTTTCTTTTAGATCTACTTCAAGATAAAAATACTTGTCCTCGATATATTAAGTGGACTCAGAGAGAAAAAGGCATATTCAAGCTTGTGGATTCAAAGGCTGTCTCTAAGCTTTGGGGAAAGCATAAGAACAAGCCAGACATGAACTATGAAACTATGGGACGAGCTTTGAGGTAAGAACACAAGAGTTTTCAAAGAAAACTTATGTATCTCTTAATACTTAAAGTGCGTGAGAGTGCTCAGTTGTGTCTTAACTCTTTGCAGCCCCATGAACTATAGCCTGCCAAGCTCCTCTGTCCATGGAATTCTCCAGGCAAGAATACTGGATTAGGTTGCCATTTCTTCCTCCAGGGGATCTTTCTGACCCAGGGATCGAACCCAGGTCTCCTGTGTCTCCTGTAAGGTGGATTCTTTACCACTGAACCACCTGGGAAACCTGATATTTAAAGAGAAACTCTTAAAATCTCTTATTTATTATAGCTTTTAATTTTAATTTGGGTGGATTTTCTAGAGGAACTTCTTGGATTTGGAGGCAGATGGAGAGAGAGGTTTAGTCTAAATGGCTAAAATTTGAACACTATTGGAAAATCCATTTGTGGAAAACGGTGTGTCTTTAAGAAAATTAAACCCAAACATAATACAGTTTCCAAACTGAATTTGTTCTTTAGTTCTTGCAAATTTGTTATAATGGATTTATTGTGATATGAAAATTTTAAGTTTTGTCAGTTTGAGGAGTCCACATAACTTTGTAATGTACACAGCTTATTCTAATTAAGGGTATTTGTAAATGAACATAGTTTATGTGACAGTGTTCACATATGCCACAAATTCATTTTTACTAAGTATGGTTTTGGTAATTTTTCCACATAATACCAAGTTGCTTTTATACCCTATGTAAATCAGAACTAAATTGTTACCAGTATCGGTAAAATCCAGTTGTCCCTTAGTAGTATCTGAAGGGTGTGGCTCCAGAACCCTCCTTGGATACCAGAAATTCATGGATGATCAAAATCCCTCATATAAAGTGGGGTAGTGTTTGCTTATAACCCACTTATATCCCCCCATATACTTTACATCATCTGTGGATGATAAAATACCTAACACAGTATAAATGCTAAGTAGTTGCTATCACATGGCAAATCCAAGTTTTGCTGTTTGGAACTCTTGTGGAGATTTTTTTCTCCTTGAGCATTTTCGATCTGTGGTTGGTTAAATCCATGGATGAGGAACCCATAGATAACGGAGGGCCAACTGTACAATAATATATTCTGTATTTAGGTTAAACGACTTCCTTTAATAAAAAGTGAGCTTTTAGCTAATTCACAGATTTCAAGGTTATAGGACATATGGTACCAAGTTCTAATTACATAGCTACTTCAAATTCTTAGTCTTTTGAATGGAGTCCCACCTTACCTCTTACTAGAGTAAGTGAATGTTTCTGTTGCATCTCTTCATGGTATTTTTGTTTGGGGATTGTTGGGGGGCAAACATAATATATTGACTTATTTAATACTTTTTCCTTACAGATATTATTACCAAAGGGGTATCCTTGCAAAGGTTGAAGGACAGAGGCTTGTATATCAGTTCAAGGATATGCCGAAAAACATAGTGGTTATAGATGATGACAAAAGTGAAACCTGTAGTGAAGATTTAGCAGGAGCTACTGATGAAAAATCATTAGAACGAGTATCATTGTCTGCAGAAAGTCTCTTAAAAGCAGCAACTTCTGTTCGTGGTGGGAAAAACTCATCTCCTCTCAACTGCTCCAGAGCAGAGAAGGGTGTAGCTAGAGTTGTGAACATCACTCCCCCTGGTCATGATGCTTCATCCAGGTCTCCCACTACTACCACATCTGTATCAGCAACAGCAGCCCCAAGGTAAGTGAGGGAAACCAGTAGTTGTAATGTATTTAGTTTTTAGAAAACTCTTTGGCAAAACTAGGATGTTCCTTTTTTAATATTTGTATTCTAAGAACTGACTCTTTGTCAAGACTTTGAAACGTGCTTGGTATTTTTCAATGTATTAATTAAAATATTCTTCTTAAAGTAGATGTCTTTTCTTACTTAAATTGATTTTTATGATTTTATAGATGGAATTTAATGTAGGCTTTTAAATATATATATAAATATATTTAGCTTATGTTTAAATATATTCATCTCATGTTATTTCATGCTGTAAACTTCAGAGATTTTTGGTACATCTGTAAAATTGGGTCCACTAGTTTTACATATGTTGGATTTGCATTCACCTTTTTCTCTCTCTCAGAGAGACCTATTTAATAATATAGCGTGACATACAATCAAATTTATTTTTTTTAAATCAACCAGGACAGTTCGTGTGGCAATGCAAGTACCTGTTGTAATGACATCGTTGGGTCAGAAAATTTCAACTGTGGCAGTTCAGTCAGTTAATGCAGGTGCACCATTAATAACCAGCACTAGTCCGACAACAGCAGCCTCTCCAAAGGTAGTTATTCAGACAATCCCTACTGTGATGCCAGCCTCTACTGAAAATGGAGACAAAATCACCATGCAGCCTGCCAAAATTATTACCATCCCAGCTACGCAACTTGCACAGTGTCAACTGCAGACGAAGTCGAATCTGACTGGGTCAGGAAGCATTAACATTGTGGGCACCCCACTGGCTGTGAGAGCACTCACCCCTGTTTCAATAGCTCACGGGGCCCCTGTAATGAGACTATCAGTGCCTCCTCAACAGGCATCTGGCCAGACTCCTCCCCGGGTTATCAGCGCTGTCATAAAAGGGCCAGAGGTTAAATCAGAAGCAGTGGCGAAAAAGCAGGAACATGATGTGAAAACTTTGCAGCTGGTACAAGAAGAAAAACCGGCAGATGGAAATAAGACAGTGACCCACGTAGTGGTTGTCAGTGCGCCCTCAGCTCTTGCCCTTCCTGTAACAATGAAAACGGAAGGATTGGTAACATGTGAGAAATGAAACAGCCGCGCTCCCATGGACATTAGAATGTTAGTGATAGTCCTGATATAAGTATTTGCAAGGATGTCATCGACAGAAGTCAGAAGACTTTAAAACATTTTTAATGCATTTAAGAAAACAATCAAACTTACTGGAAATAAATTACCTATCCCATGTTTCAGTGGGAAATGAACTACATATTGAGATGCTGACAGAAAACTGCCTCTTACAATAGAAACAACTGAACCCGTCAATAAGGAAAAGGACTGAAAGGGACCAAGCAACTCACTACAATATCAAGTTACACTAAGACTTGGAACACTAACACTCTGTAAGAGGTTATATAGTTTTCAGTGGGGAGGGATTGGGATGGGTGATCTTGTTGTTACATATAGCAATTTTTGATGCATTTTATATGCATACCAGCAATTATTACTGTGTTCACACAGAACTCACTTAACTGGTGCTATGTGAAAACTGCTAATATAGGTATTTTAGAATGTGAATTGAAGAATGGATCCAAAAGCTTCAGAAAGAGGTTAGCAAAAAAGATCTAGTGCGTTTTTTTTTTTTTTTTATCATATAGCTTAAGCTGATTTAAAACAAAGGCCTTAGACTAATTTTCGGTTTTCTTTATTGAAATAAGCTAATGGCTTGTTTGTGTAAAGCTTTTTTATTAAAAGAAAAATTTTAAAAATCTTGTACCTAGCACAGTATTGTTATAGAATTTACATGTAACATTTTATATGGTAGTTTAAGTCTGTCAGTTTCTTAATTGTGGACAAATTAACAGTTGGCTCTGGCCTTTTGCTATAACACGCCTGTTTGTCACTCACTTAGCCCTGGCATCTGTGCAGACATATCCGTTTCAGTTCTGCTGTCACTCGGAAGTTAAAGCTCAGCATGATTTTTGTCAGGTAACTCTAATACCTGGAGTTTTCTTTCTTCCTTTTTTTTTTTAGTTGAAGTTTAAGAGGGAAAGTACCAGTGTTCAGATTTGAACTATAATAGTTTGTATATTCAACATTTGAAGTATATTCTATTTTGTTGTACTCTTGTTTCAAAGTGTATTCAAGTAGGTTTTCTGAAATATAGAAATGAAATTTACCTTGTGTTTTGGTCTCTGGTGATATTTATAACAATATTCAAAAGCTACTATATAAACATGTTGTTTTAGTTAAGAAGTAATAGAAGTCCTATTTTTCCTTCCCAACTGCTGCTTGAAGAAATTATTTTGTTCCATTACATTAATATTTGGCAAATAACCTGCATGCTTCCACTTCCTAATTATTGTCATGTAATTATAATGTTCTACTTACCATAATGAGTTTACTATTTTAGTGTTGGCCACACTTAATTTATATTTCAAATCAGACCATATGCTTCTCAATCAGACCTTTTGTGGGTGAGGAAGAACAAATAATACTCTAGCCATTTTAGGAACTAGAGGGACCAGAGGAACATCATTTCACACTAAACTAGGTCCCGTAACTCCACATAATAATGCTGTTTCTACTACAAAGAAAAGTTGTCTATTTTTACATCTTTTAGAAATTTAAATAAACTGAATATTTGTGGCCTTTAATTGTGCATTTGGTTAGACACTACTTAGGTTGACAGATTTTTATAACAGCTCCCTTTGTAATCTTTTATCTTTTCCATAAACATACGTGATGGTACTTTTTAATAAAAGCGCAAAGAAAAGCTCATTGATTCTTATCCCATTTGGGGTTAATCTCAATCTCTACTCCTTTTAAAACATTTCCTAAATATTTCATGTTTCAAAATCTGTATCTGTATTCAAAATATGCCTTGACACATAACTGAATTGTCTTTTTTTGCACTGCAGTTTCATTTTTTGAGTTATGTCTCCTGTAATATTCTAGGGCAAAGAAGTCACATGAAAAAGCGTTAGTCATTCAGTCGTGTCCAACTCTTTGTGACGCCATGGACTGTATAGCCCGTCAGGCTCCTCTGTCCATGGGGTTTTCCAGGCAAGAATACTGGAGTGCATTGCCATTTCCTTCTCCAGGAGATCTTCCCAACCCAGGGACTGAACCTGGGTCTCCTGCATTGCAGACCAGAGTCTTTACCATCTGAGCCACCAGGGAAGCCCAAGAAGTCACATGGAAGATAGCTAATGAAACATATTTTAAATGAGCATTTCTTTCCCACCTATGCTGTATTACTAATTGGTTTTCATTAGGCTAAGCCAAGGCTGCTTGCTCACCTCTACCACTCTACCTTAACATTTTCCATGTCTCTTGCAGAGTAAGTTCACCTAAGGTCTCGATTTAGAAATACATGTTGACAGTATGTAATGACGAGAGTATTTCTTCTGATGGGAATTGTCAGTGGTATGGCTTTTAATTGCAACTCTTCTGTTAATCATTATAACTTGTATTTGCATTTTGTGTCCACTGTAACAAAGAACCACATAGCAATGACTTGATGCCACTACATTTTCCAGTCTGGCCAGGCTTTTGAACAATGAATTAGCAGTCAGCCCATTTATTCTTTGGGTCATCTTCCAGCAACAGTCAGCCGTTCACCACCATCCTGCTTATCAGCTGGCCAGTATACCTCTTTATAGAGAAAACCGAGGTCTGAGCTGTGAACTCCATTTCTGGACGGCTTGCTGTAAGAGCATCTCCTTATTCCAGCATCCATCCTGAACACCTGCCTTGGGAAGGAGGCAGGTGTGCTGTTCTCTCGTATTCAACACCTCCTCCCCTTTCACAACTTCTTGGTTTCTTTGTTCCAACAGTCCGTCATTCTTCAGTAGCTTGCAGTTAATTCTGGCTTAGAATAAGTTCCCGCCAAGGTCTCCAGGAACCCAGTAGTCAAATCCAACAGATACTTCATTTTTCCACGTCATCAGCCTACTTCTTAAAACTCCTCTTTGTTTTCCCGTGACACCACTCTTCTAGTGTACCTCCTGCCTGACTTCTTAGTCTTTGTTATGTCAGCTTTCCCATTTAAAGGTAGTATTTACCATGGGGTCTTTTCCTTTATAGAATAGTTGTATTTACTATTACGGTTTTGCTTGAACATAACTGTTCAATAATCTCTTCCATGCATATGGTTTTTACTATCAAATCTATTGCCTTAGGCTAGACTGAAAGTCTCAAGATGGGTTTAATTACCTACTGGTTATTTCTTCCTGAATGTCCAATTGAACTCTCTTCTAGAATCTGTCCTCTTAGCTCAATAAATGACACTACACCAGCAACCAATTACTCTTGCCAGAAGAAACCTGAAGGCCATTCTAGACATTTGACTTCCAACATCCAATCTGTCACCAAGTCCTATTGACAGTTCATTCTAAATAACTTCCTTTCCCATCCTCCCTACCTTACTGCTTTGTCGTCTCAAGCCTCTCTATACTGTTTTCCATGCTACCAGTTGAGTTTCTAAAATGAATATTTTCATAAACTTCTTTGTGACTGCATTAAATTCTTCAGTGCATCTCATGCTAAAAAGATAAAAAACCTAAAGTCCTTTGATCTGGCATCTGCCTACATTCCCAGGTCTTAACTCTCTTGACTGTCCCATTTTAGGCATCTCCAGGCTACAGACCTGCTGACATATATTTTCCCAAATATTTCAGGTATCTACCTTTGTTGAGCCATGTCATTGATGGCTTCTCTCTGGACCACTCTCTTCACCTGAATTTGAAGTGAAGGTGACAGACATCAAAATATTTCTGAAATAGGCTTGGAAGCCATTCAAGGTGAGGGGTAGTCTACTCTGAGTGAACTCTGAGAAAAGATTGAAAACATCAAGTATATAAAGGGCTAGGAGAGAGGAAAAGTAATCAGCAAGTGGAGATCAAGGATTGTTCACAGAAAAGCAACAGGATAGATGAGGTCACATTTCAAGATATGGTGGGAACATTCTCAAGTGTACCAGGAAGGGCCAAGCAAGTAAGGTCAAAGAAAAAGCCACCAAAATGGATGGAGTGACAATAAAGAGGCAGTTCCATTAGGGGGATGACTGTGAAACCAGAATGTAAGGGACATAGCACCTGGTTCATTATCAGCCACTCTGACCCCTGTATGCAAATGAGTCAGGTTTAACAATATTTGGGCTTATAAAGTACCTATCCCGTGATCCTTTAAGCCTCTTGGTCTACTTTATGTGAGGACATTACATACGTGATCTATATTAGAGCACACTTTGGGGAGGCAAGAGGAACCCTACTTTGAGTTCCACAGCCATTCCAGCAACTTCCCTTTTCATGGCTTTTCACTGTTCATAGTACAAGTCCTCTGTACTTGTGGTTCACCTGTCCTTCAGTCCCTTCGTTGTCATCCTCCACAGTTAAAGCTCGGCCAGTCGTCCTGAGAATAAGACACTCTTTCCCCACCTTTGCAAGTACACTGATCTGCCTCCTGAATCATGCCAGAAACACAAGTGCAGCAGGGAGACCAGCAGGCACACTTCATTTCACTAGGCTGCACTTCGCAGATACACTGCTTCATACAGATCTAAGATCTGTGGCAACACTGCTGTCAACGTGTCTGTCACTGTCCTTATTCCAACAGCAATCATCTCTTTGGTAATATTCATATTTCAAACCCTCCTCCTTCAGTGAAAAATAACTGACTCACTAAAGGCTCAGATGATGACGAGTTAATAAAATATTTTTGAATTAAGGTACATAGTTTTTTTTGTTGGAGATCATATTATTGCACTTAATAGACTAATGTCATGCAAATGTCACTTCTGTGTTCACTGGGTCACCAAAAATTCACATGATGCTTTATTGAGATGCTTCGTTGTAGTGGTCTGGAACCAAACCCCCAATATCTTTGGGTACGCTGTATTTGATTTGACATTTATCTACTTTTTATGTACCTATAGCTATCTTTTTAAACAGTGCACTTCAGCAGTAATGCTCTGGGTTCAGGACTTATAAATAAATGATACAACTTCCAAGTTAAGAACTTAGAAAAACATGAATATTTAAAGCAAAATGCTCCATAACAAAACTCTTAGACTGTAACAGCAGTTTTCTCCCATTGTATGTTTAAACAAAAAAATCTTGCTTATTTTACAAGGTTTTAATGATGTGATAAGTGCATGAAAGGTGGGTACTAAACTGTTTTACAGAATCTGCAAATTACTTGAGTTGTAGGACATGAATTCACTGAAATAGTGGTAACTTTGCTGCACGCTGGAAATCACCTGTGAAGATTTTTTGCCGATGTCACATCCCCTATCACTTAAATTATGTGTGGAAGGGGGAGCCAGGCATTGGTATTAAAAAACAAAAATCTCAGTGTGATTTCATTGTGCAGCCAGGTTTGGACACCTCTGTCACAACTTTTACATTTAGACATCTGTCTTAATCTAAGCTTTTCTAAAACGTTCAACAGAAAAAGGTAGTTTAGGGTATTATACACTGTATATTTCATTGACTCTAAAGCCGTTTTCTCACATTTTAATGAGATGAGTTAATTAGGATGAGTTTTTTTAAATTCTTAAAAGAGTACACTACGTTAGTACCTTGTCCTTTAAAAGAAAGTACTTTGAGAAAGCTATATATTAAGTGCCACCGATGCTACCATTGTTTGAAAAAATACTTTTGAATTGCTTCTTGGAGCAGAACCTAAATTTTTATACATACTTAACTAGGGACACAGATGGTAAATCCCTGATGGCTCAGATGGTAAATAATCTGCCTTGCAATTCAGGAGACCTGGGTTTGATCCCTAGAGCCTACTATTCTTGCCTGGAGAATCCCATGGACAGAGGAGCCCAGCAGGCTACAGTCCATGGGGTTGCACAGAGTCAGACATGACTGAGTGACAAACGCAAGGAGAAGAGACAAATTTTCCTACCAAGGGAGGTTTTAGTTTTAGAAATAGTGAAGTCACTTGAGATTAAGAAACCGATGTGAATTAAACTAGGTAGGTACTGCCATACCTGGCAAAATGAAACACGGCTAAAGTGCACACTACTTTTCTTGAGACCTTCAGAGAACTGGATGTCCAAACTGTTCCAAAAAGTTTCAAAAATATTTTTGAGCAGTGGCAGCAATTAACCCAAATTGTCTTGAAGTGCAAATCAGTTTTAATGCTTTTAAGAAACCTAAGAGATTTCCTGGTCTATTCCCTGTATTGTAAATAAACAAGTTCAGAAAAACTTGACTCAGTTTCAGTTCAGGTAATCAGTGGCAGACCTAGAGACAGAACTTCTCCTCTGGCCTCAACCTCTGTTCCCTCCCATCTACTATCTCACCATGCAGTGATCCCTGCTCTCATAAACTTAAATAGAAAATGCTGCAGAATTTTGCTGGGTGTTATCTCCAGGTTTACCAATCTGAGATGTCAGGGGTATCCCGTATGCAGCTTTCCATCATCTCTCCTGACTGGTGTTTTTCTCCCTGTGATGCAGGACTCTAATTATATTCCAGCATTCTAATGTGGTCTACATCTAGAAACCTGAATCTGCTCAATGTGGCAGTTTAGACTCTGCTTTAGATTTTAAAAAAAAAAACACTTGATAGTTTATATATTGTAAGAACAAATAAAAGTCAACAAAAATAAGCAGATGAAAGAAAGACAGTGACATGAAGAAAAAGGCAGGACCGCGAAAGGAAATGGAATACATGCTACAGAATGTCACAGTAATTAAAACCCAGCTATAAGGTTTGGTTTTGAATGTCTCAGCCCCCAAAGCAAACAGGAATTCACCCTGAGATTTCCTCCTGGTTTACCAGTAGCAGCCTAGAAACAGCAAGGCTTCTCCTAACATTCTGTCAAGAGGAACGGATACAACTACGTCCTAACGAATAGTTTCTTAGAGGTGAGCTTTCCACAGACATCTGGTGAACCTGGAGTTGTGGCTGTTGTTTCATCTCTCAAAGGCAGGTATTTCTACTCTACAAGTCATAGTAGGGTTGACATCCTGTCCTGAAACTGAATCACTAACCTACAACCTCCTATCTGTCTGGAGAAACGGGTGAAAAAATCTGGCCACTCAACAGTCCCTCACCTATTTGGGTCTTAATTTCTATTAACACTATCTGCCCTTTCAATTGGAAGGATTAAGAGTGGCTTGTTAGGACATCAAGTACAGTGCCCTTTCCTTTTTTTGCTTTGAACTCTAAGCACCGACCTTAACATTAAACCTTTATTCGATGACTTACCTAAAATTTACAATATTGTTTTACAAATATCTGACAAATCTGAGATTGACAAGATAGGTGTGATGCTATACTCTGGATGAGAAAATTGAGGCCCTAGGGAGTGTCACAGTGGTCACAGCTAAGTCCTTTTACTTACAGCCCATGCCCTTCTACAGAATTTGCTTTTATAAGCCCAGCTCCAGACCTCTTGCCATTCCAGTATCCAACCACTCTAGATAAAAGCCTGCCTGTACTGTATTTTTATACATGTCATTATAAAAAGGTTCAGAGCTCCTTATTCAAGCACAGTTTTTGGATGCCTTTCCAATTGAAATCAGTTATTATTATCAGCGTGTGTTTTTATTTTCTTTTCTAGAATTTAGTCCCACTGGGACCTTGCTCAGATTTTTTGGGCTTTTTAGGCCCAATTATTTTTTTAAATATTTGGCTGTGCCAGGTCCTTCCTTGTGACACACAGGAGCTTTTTTAAGCTGTGGCATGTGGGATCTAGTTCCCTGATCAGGGATCGAACCTGGGCACCCTGCACTGGGAGTCTTACCCACTCCATCACCAGGGAAGTCCCTAGGCCCCATTTTAAATTAGGAGCAGTTTTATGTCATATGCAAAGTTCAGAGCCAAAAATAAGGGACTTAAATGTTATACACACCATTATGCTTTACTATGTCATCCCTACCACCTCGTAGGATTTCATGAAATACAGCCATGGAGGAATAAAAAAATCCATTCTCACTGTCTTCAATAATCTGGACAATTTACCTTCGAAGACTGATTATAACCGCAGTCAGAATATCATGGGCTATAAAAGGAAAAGCTGGCTCAAAAGGGACATAGGCATGGAATAAGAAACTCAGTAATGGAACATATTGATACTTTAGAAATCTAGAAAAGACATTTGTTATTTGCCGTTATGCCTTCAGGTAACTGATGGTCCACAAGGCAGAGCTGTCTACAAAAGAAAGACTAGAGAAATAAAAGTGCCACCTAGCAAGATTTATAAACTACTAAAAAAACTTTACATAAAATGCTCACATGACTACATTTTAAATGAAGACAAATACAACAAAAGCATACAGAAGTATGTGTTTAGCCTACCGCCATGGCAATGCTGAAGGGTGACTGACTTGTGATATTTCCAGGAGCCCTTTTGCTCAGAGGCATTCCCACCAACTCCCACCCTTCTCCCATAGCCTATTAACATTTGCAATTGAAACACTTTTTTTAGCTTTTATTCTCATCTAGATTTGCTTATGATATGGGTATGATGATTTCAAACTGGTGTGCTTTAGGGTAGGTAAACAACATTTAATGCCTGTCCAGATCAGTATTCTGCTTCTCAATGTGCAAATTCAGTCACTGCTAAGATCTGAACCAGATGACAGCTGGTACATATGTTCTTCCTACTTGCCATTCCTTCCAGATATTTTGTGTGTACAATATATACTGAAACCCTTATTTGTTTCAAAAGCATTTCCAATGCAGAATACCTGGAGGAACTATTTTTGGGGACTCCAACCTTGTCACCAAGTGATACCTCACAAACAGCACCAGATGCTGCCTTCAACCACCTTTGTCCACTTTAAAATCAAGGTCTGACTGTCTGGGATTGTGTGAGCACCACATTAACAGTATTAAAAGACCAAATTTATTCTCAGATTCCCTATGCATTAAAAAAACAAGATATTAAAACACTAGCTTTAAAAGACTATTTATTAATCTTAAATATTTACAACTCATGGGTTAAAATATATTATTACCAGTGGGCTGTTTTCTGGGATTTCATTAGGAAGGAGTTTCACCTTTTATCTTTACCACTTTATTTCTGAGCGAAGAGAATTTCAGGTTAACTTTTTATATTCTGGTTTTTAGATCTTTTAAAACCAGTTGCCTGGCTATCTTAGTAAATCTCAACCACAGCGTCATGAACAGACCAGGAAGTTTCCCATCTCTAAAAAGAAGGTCCTACTATCTTTAGCCACTACCAAATATATATATATATACACACACACCTAAATATATCTACTGTGCAAAGCACATTCAATACAAATAATGGCAGAGTGATTGCGAATAAACACCAAGAGCACTCCAAGGGAATACCGGAAATGTGTAACAGTGACCAAATAATGAAGACTAGCCATGGAATCTCTTCAAGAAACACACTAATGGAAAACACAGAGGCATAGCAAAGATTTATGAAGAAGAGATCATAGAGAACTGGTATCTCCACTTAAATAACAAAAACCCCTCAAGACTAAATAGTTCCTTTGTACACTATTATTTTATTAGATTCCAATAAAAACATCTTTAAAGCTTTTAAGAAAATTACTATAAATTACTCTATAACTTATGTTTTGCATGGTTTTAGCATGTTCATGTTATAATTTACTTAATTTTACATGAAGATATAAAAAATAAATATTGCCATGCATAACTTGATATTAAAAAACACAAATAAATAACTTGAAATGTCTAGAGAAACTGTTCCTGCATACTTGTTAATTATGGGAGACTCAAGCAAGTCTACTATTTTAATGACTCTAACAGAAAAAGCTTCAAAACAAGCCCAATATAATGCCCTTAAATGATCAACATGTAATTAATCCTAAGGGAAAGAAAACAATGGAAAGCAATACTGGAGTGCAAAAACCTTTTTGCTGTAGGTTTTAATGGAAAAGGTTTTAATGTGAGCTAACGGGGTTCCTTCCCAAGGGCATGCTGGAAACAAAGAAGTGAGAGAAACTGGGAACCCTTCCTCAGTCAACTTATTCTATTTCAGTTTCCTGAAACATCCCTGGTTAAGACTCCTGCGATTAAAAAGACACAGACAAGCGTTTATAAATATCCATCAAGGTTCCTCGTTAAAGCTGAAGTCACACACTAGGGACAGGTGGTCTGAAGGGTAATTGAAGGACGGTAGCCGGTTGGGTCCAATCTGCTCCTCGGTGAGCAGGTCCAGGGCTGACCGCACGCTGAGCGCCTGCCTGGAGTACCAGATATAATCCAGCGTGTGCCGGCACTCGCCTGAGGTCCGGATCTTCCAGGTCGTGTACGGAGGTTCCGACTGCCCGTCAGCGCTCAGCAGCTTGTAGGCGCTGTTCAGATTGAGGCTGGAGGAAGCAAAGTGCTTGTAGACCTCCTCTGTGGGCTCTGCGTTGAAGTCTCCACAAACAATCAGGGGAATCTTGGCCCCCTGGGTGATGGTCTGCAGGTTTTGGAGGAGGTCGCAGCCTTGAGCTGATCGAAACCGTTCCCAGCCGGTGCGTGCCTTCAGGTGGGTGACGGCGATGCAGAACTGGCGGCTGGACTCCTTGCACTCCAGGGTCTGGGCAATGGCCACCTGGTTGGTTTTCAGCGTCATGGCCGTCAGCCGGATGTTGGCACTGTTGACCAGCTTGAATCGGTTTTGGAGGAAGAACAAGGCACAGCCGTCGGGTCCATTGTTGTGCTCCACATCCAGACAGGGCGACCAGGGCTTGGGGAAGAAGGTGCCCTGATAGCCCAGTCTACTGAGGAGGGGCTGGAAGGTGTCGAAGTAGTGGTCCACCTCTTGGAGGCACAGGATATCCGGCTGGTAGGCGAGGATCTCCTCCAGGATCAGACATTTCCTTTCTTCCCACTTGAGGGCTTCGATAGGGCACTGGACAAAGTTGTCTTTGCCTTCTCCAAGAGCTGAAATAAAAAAGCCGGTCGGTTGTCAGCTGCTAAATACCTGGGGGGGGGGGGGGG
>NW_011495070.1:6666414-6667539 GCF_000754665.1 Bison bison bison | reverse complement strand
CTCCTTAGGTGTGACATCACCCAAGACCTTCAGAGTACTTTCTCTGCTTCAGTTGCTCTGGAGGGGATTCTCTTACTGCACCGACCTCCAAACTAATTACCTCTTACCATCCACATGAAGCAAGGAACTGATTTTCACATTAAAACTATCTGTCTATTCCAGGACAGAAGACATAATAAAGCCACATATTCCAGGACATAAAACATTAAGTTTTGGCTTTAAACAATGTTCTTTGTAGTCTAAGAGATCTAAGCTATGTCAGATGAACTAAATAGGCCTAGTACTGGGTTAAATGTACATTTAGAAACCATAAATGACACCTATTTTAAACGGGCAGCTTTTACCTATATCTGGGGGAAAAAAAAATGAATCCAAAATTATGGAAAGTCATTCAGTATGCCCTTCTATTCCAGAAAATGAGGGAAGAATGGTGACCCTGGTTTCTTCTTAAAATTTCAACAGCTCCGTGATCTTTGTGCAGCACTGCACAAAGTTGACTGACACACCTGTTTTTAAATCCAGCAGACCCAGGAAAGGAGTCCTTTCTACCATAACAAATATCTCAAAGCATAGAGAAGAGAGGCAACATCTCAAATTATAAAGGTGCGTTTGGAAGAGAATCTGGCCAGAGTACCCAGACCAACTCCGCCCCCTCCCCATTTCCTGCAGAAGATTCTACATCGCCCACTCAGCAGACTCAGTTTCTCCCTGGCAAATGTTATCTTAGTGCTGTGGACTGAAAGCTGGAGACAACACAAAGTTTCAGGCTAATAAGAGACCGGGGCCTTGAAATCTGGATGTGCTGGGAGACAGAAGCTGTCACTGAATATGCAACTTACCAACACGTAAGTAAGAAATACCTCTGAGTCGCTGGATTTATCAGTGAAAACCAGATGACTCCCTTTCCCCACCTCCCCTTGGGAGAGCTCCCGGGGCGAAGCCGCCCGCACCCCTCGTCTGACACCCCGCCCCCGCACATGTGCGCACATGCGGAGGTGCATCGGGCATGCGCAGAAGCAGGGAGGCGGTGGCGGTTCGGGCAGAGACGCAGCAGGCCTACCTTGGGCAAGGATGTTCCACTGCATGACCCTAATGGGAGGGTGGCTACTGGGGCCATCGGCTGGG
>NW_011495070.1:6659213-6666314 GCF_000754665.1 Bison bison bison | reverse complement strand
AACCGTGGGGGCCGGGTATGCAGGACAGCCCTGCATTCCTCCAGGAGCTCTTTGGGGTCGATGGGCTCCAGGTGCTCTGGGTCAGGGGCCACCAGGTACTCTGGGTGCTGGGACGCCGCGCTGCTGTTGAGTGTCTTGGCGAGAGCACTGTAGAGCCTGCTCGTGCCGTTTCCCATGGGATACCCTGCGGGGAAGGAGACACGTGTTACACACTCAGCCTTCTCCTGCCTTTCTCCAGTTCTCACTCAGAGCGACCACAAGATAAAGCAGTTAGTGTCCACAGAAGCTGGGGCAGATGTTGCCACGTTCATGGTCTACGGGGTGGATTACAGGAGCGCCCAGGTTCTACCTTTCTAGGAGGACAACTACTTGAAATACTACAGCTGAAATACCTTGATCCTTATGGCTTATTCTAACCTGAAACTTGTCTTTATAATTTGTAGACACAGTCTTACGAAAGCATGGCTAAACAAAATCCATATTCCTTTTTCTATGTATTTATTTTTTTTTCCTATGTATTTTAAATGAGAACTTGAAGGCCAGTTTTAAAGAGCCAGATGTCAGAAAGCCTGATTACTCCGAGATGGCATTAGAGCAGGCTCTTAGTGTGTCAGCTACTCGGATCCCTATTACGCTGGATTAAAGAATCAGCTGGATTAAATCCAGGCTCTGGCTTTCTATAGGATTCTGAGAACATCACTGAGCAGTACAGTCTGCAATCTAATCTTAACTGCCAGATTTTTTAAAAATCAGAAGAGAGGTTGGTAGTGGTGGGGGGAGAGATGGGGTGGGGAGGGGAGGATATGGTGGTGCAGGAAGCATTGTCTAGGTCCGTTTCCTGAGGCTTCTGATTCTTACCTAACTGGATAATAACTAAAGACAACAGAGCACAATCTTCAACAAGCTAACATGAAGGGAGAGGTATCCTTCACCTCACTAGGAGGCAGTGGATTGCTCTTTTAAAGGTCAACCTTGTTTTCTCTTCATTACAGTATAAATTAGGCCAGATTCTGCTTGGAATCATGTCTGAGATTCCTGGTTTGGAGGAACCTGGATTTCCTGACCTCATCCAAGTCCTTGCCTTCTCTTGAAGGACACAAAGTTTTCTTTACAAAACACATTGTTTGGCAAGCTGATTGCACGTGAAACTAGCAAGCCATTGAATTCACCTTACATAGCAGGTCACAAAGGCCAATTCAAGTGTTCACCCCCAGGACCTATCCTTAAACATCAAGATCAAGATGCAAGCATGCTCTATCACTCCTTTTCAAGGACTCCCCAGTGAGAAAGTGAGGCAAAGAGACTCCAGATTTCCCAGCACACATTTCTGTGTATGTGCAACTGCCTGCAAGCCTGTGCTCACAAAGGCACATGCATGAACACGCGCACACACTTGTTTCCTGGATGTCTGACTTGAGTATATTCTTTTTTAATCAATTTGCTTGCCTATCTGAGTACATGGGTCCAAAGAAATTTTCTTCTTGGCTGGCAGTACAACTTTGAAAATTTTTCTTCTGTACTTCTAGTTCAGCAAAAAGCGGTAAAAAGTTCTACTGTTTTGTCAAGCATGGTTTCCAGCATCAGTAATAGCCTAACAGTAGACCAATCTGTCAGGGCATCATGGCAAACTCACAAGGGCTCCAATATCTGACATCTGTCAGGCTCCAGGCAAATGAGCAGCTTGAAGCTGTTCAGTTTTAACAGGACTGCTCTGCATCCTTTTGATGACATCACCTTCGCCAAGCTGTTTCAGGGTGGTTGCTGTGATAAAAAAGCAAGTACCATGCGAAAATGAATGTGAAAAAGGTTAATTGTGTCCAACAGGAGTTGAAGATTTAAGGCGTTATCCTAAACAACACTTCCTCCTAAAAACTTAAGAAAAACCTTTCAGTGAACAAGGAACAGTATAATGTATTAACACAATGAAAGTGCTGGAAGACATGCCCAGAAAGCCAATCAAAATTATATCCTATTATAATATAGGATAATTATATTAAGAAAATGACAAAGTAGTCTAAATTAGAAAACTTACAAATGAGGCAATGTGAAGAATTAGTAAACACGTAACAGAGAGAAATGAGATAAAGCTTGCAAGATAGTGGCAAATACTATGTACTTATTTAAAGCAAAGATGCAAATATGGATAAAAGTTTCTTGTAGCAGGAAAACCAATGCAAGGAAATGAAACACGTATTGATACGAGAAACTATAAACCAAGAAAACTCTTCAAAGTTTCAATCATGCAGGATGAATTAAGTTCTGGAGCTTTAATGTACAGCAAGGTAAGTTTAGTTAAGGATACTGTATCTCATACTTGAAATCCTTCCTCTAAGTGATCTTAGATCTTAAGTGATCTCACCCCCCCACCCCCGGAAACACACACTATGTGAGTGACATGTTAATTAGCTTGATTGAGGTAATTATTTCAAGATGTGTACAAATATCAAACCATCACTCAGTACACCTCAAATACACAACAATGTTCGCTAATTATACCTCAATAAAGCTGAAAAAAAGGTCAGTGGTTTGAAAGAAAAATTATGAGGTTAAAAGAACATGTATCATGGACACAAACACACATACCTGAGACTATCAACCCAGAATGACCAACACCGACTGGACTGTAAAGAAACAGAAAAAAAATCCCTTGGACTCCAGGCCAAAAACAGCAAGGAACTTAGAAGTTAGAGTATCAGACTTCAACTGTAATGTTCTTAGACCAGAAGAAAAGGAAGTTACATATCTGAAACATGTCAGGCTTTATATGTGAGCCAAGAATTTTACATCTAGCAAAACTGAAATACTGACTCTAGAAGCGCTTCTTCCAGAAAATACTACAGCAGGGGATGGCCAACTGCAGCCAGATGTACTTTGTACAGTCCTTGATCTTCAGATGTCATATACACGCCCACAAGCACACGGTACATGGCAGGATAATTTCTGGCACTCAAAGCCAAAATGTTTACTATTGGGCCCTTCTCAGAAAAGTCTTAACCACCCCTGGAAGTAGCGAACAAGCTTTAGACCAAAATGACCAGAGATACTGATATACGAACTGGTGGTGCTGTATTAAACAGAGCAAATCAAGTCTAAATGAGATTAAGATAGTACAATATCCACTGGCTATGTGATCCAAGAATGAACCAATGAGGATTTAGTACAACCAAAAAAGAAAAGCCTGGGATGGGGGTGGGGTGGGACAGAGCAGGGGGACCAGAAAGAAGCAAGCATATTCAATTAAGAATTATTTTGGGACTTCCCTGGTGGTCCAGTGGCTAAGACTCTGAGCTCCCAGTGCAGGGGGCCCAGGTTTGATCCCTGGTCAGGGAGCTAGATCCCACATGCTACAACTAAGACCCAGAGCAGCCAAATAAACAAATAAAAAAAATTTTTTTTAAAAAAAGAATTATTTGCAGTGATCATCATTAGTAATGGCAGAATCAGAACTGTTACTCTAGACTGCTTAAACTGGATGTTCTAATTTCATCATTCCCTGTTGTCCTTTTTTGGTTTGTTTTTGGAAATTTATAGGGCTGTTAGCTACAAAACAAGGAAAACACATTCTTATTAAAGCCAGCTCAGCTCAAAAAAAGCTCATTTTGGCCCAATAGTGGATTACTATATTTTGTCATTCACTTTATTTGTGACTTTTGGGGGTTTTCAAAAATTCAATCTAGCACCTAAAGACAAAGGCTTTGCAGCAAAAAAGAGGAAGGACACACTGCAATATGGGCCTCAAAGCCCCAGTTCTAGGCCCAGTTTATGTGGCTGGATTCTGAGTAAATCCAAAATTGGAGCCAACAAGTTTTGTTGATGACTTACTTGGATGTGGCCTATGAGAGAGCAGTCAAAAAGTTTCCAAGATGGGTGGGCTGAGCAACTACAAGGATGAAGCTGCCAATACAGGTTAGGAAAACCGGGTAGGGTTTGCAGAAAATAGGAGCTTGGCAGTCAGGTATGACTGATGTTCAGGAGAGAAGTGCAAATTGGAAACAGGTGGGAGATGTTTATTGCCAGAGGAGGACTGAGCTCTGGAGCAGACTACCATGTCTGTTTGCTAACAGGGCTGACACATTAGAGGAAGAAACCCATCAAGCAGACTTCAGGCGTGACGGCATGAGGGAGCTGACAAGTCCTCCCCTGAAAGAATTATAAACCTGAACCAGTGTCAAAACCAGCCACCTCAGTGCTCTGGATGTAGACCAAAGGCATACAACACACTGAGAAGCCTTTATTTGCGAAAGCTATTGAACCTCAGTTAAGAACAGTGCTGGTCTGTGCAGGTCCTGCCTGGGGCAGGCCTGGCCCCACCTCTCCCCTTCAGCTCTGTGGAAGTGATTCCAACTAGAGCAGCAAAGATACTGAAGTAAGTTAACATCTGCCCAGAAAAAAGGCCTAGGCCTTGATGGCTCTCGCTGGTGAGCCTATCAAATATTTAAACAATACCCATCCCTTCATAAACTCCCACCTACTGCTTCCCATGTACAGCCCCACTGGAAGACAGTCTGGCACTGCTTAAAATAAATATAGAACTCATGCCCCTAGGGATTTACCTAAGTGAGCTTAAACTTAAGTTCATTCAAAAATATGTACGCAATTGTATTAATAAATGCCCGAACTGGAAGCAAAGATGTCCCTCAATGTGCAAATGTATACAACCACACAAAATAGTACATAACAATAAAGGGGAACAAGTCACAAGCATTTTGTAAGTGAAAGAAGCCAGATCCTAAAAATTACATACTGCACGATCCCACTCACAGGGCATTCTAGAAAAGACAAATTATACAGAATGGTTTTCAGAGATTGAGGGAGGGACCAGTGGCTGACAAAGAATTTTAGGGCAAAGGAACCACTCTGTACAGCCGTAGGGTGATGCATACATGACTCTGCGTCAAAATCCACTGACTTAACTACCCCTCACAAAGAGTAAACGTTAATGTGCGAAAATTCAAAAGATCAACAGGGAGGTGGGGGGATCAAGAGGAAATGCAGACTCTGACAAATAAATCTATTACAAATATATGACAAATTCACAGAAGGGGCTTCAGGAAAAAAGGAATCATGTCACTTTGGAAAACAGCTTTTAACAGCTCAAGACTAAAGAAAGTGCACTCAAATTAGCAAAGCTATTTCTCTTGGGGGGTGGGTGTCAGCAATTCCAAAAATGCTTTACATGTATATTGCGGTTGAACAAATACAATAAGTGATGGATGGTGGGAGTGTGATTTCTGTGAAAAAGGAAAGCTGCAGATAAATGAGGAAAGGTTTAGAAGGAATCTTGTGGTACTGAGGGAGTCAGACACATCATCCAGATTTCATGTTTCCCTTATAGTACACATAGATATATAGACAAAGCCATTAGGGATGTCTGAGACACCTTTGGAGAAACGCAGGGCCAAGGGGTTTTCATATTAACACTGAGGCATCCTTTCTGTCTTTGTTTTCGACTGTGATGAAACCCCCGCTTTGTCAGCATTAACTCAGGCAGTTGGCCCCAGGCTCCAGTAGGGGCCACTGTGCTCTTCACCATTATTCATTTTTTAAATTGCCTGCTTTACCCACAAATGTCCTTAAGTGAGGCGGCAATAAGTACTTCTGTTAAATGACCTATCTTTAATACTTGACAAAAAGGAAAGTCCACATAAACACTTGTGCTGCACACAAAATACGCTGCCTTAAGCAACAGCACTCAGGTGAGTGCCTGGATTGCAAAACTCTCCCCTGTCTTCACCTCAAAGAACCAACAAACTTTAGTCAAGAAACAAGGCAGACATTTATCCACTAAAATGTAAGAAGTGAGCCTGTCACTTTAAGGAAAACAGCTGACAGTATTTTTGCCCATGAGAAAAATTTCCCAGAGAAAATTCTGGAAAACACATCTGGCATCAGGAGCCTGACAAGTCCCCAGTACTTAAAAAACTTCTCTGACAAGATTGGAGATAATAGTTACTAAGGTTATTTTGGAGCAGGCACTGGCACCCCACTCCAGTACTCTTGCCTGGAGAATCCCATGGATGGAGGAGCCTGGTGGGCTGCAGTCACGACTGAGCGACTTCACTTTCACTTTTCACTTCCCTGCATTGGAGAAGGAAATGGCAACCCACTCCAGTGTTCTTGCCTGGAGAATCCCAGGGACGGGGGAGCCTGGTGGGCTGCCGTCTATGGGGTCGCACAGAATCAGACACGACTGAAGCAACTTAGCAGCAGCAGCAGCAGCAGCAAGGTTATTTCTATACTGTATAACATCTGGAAGAGCCACGAAACCTAGTTAACCAACTTCCCAAATAACCAAGAAGATGTTCACTGATATGGTATATCAGATTTGACGTTGCAAATAACTATTAATATAAGCTACCACAAAAGACTACCCACAACTATCGTAAAAGGCTATTAAAATAATTCTCTCTGATTATATAACCAGTGAGAGACTGGATTCCTATCTTTTAACCAAAATATCCCAACAGACTGAACGGAGAAGCAACTAGGAGGATAGAGACAGCTGTCACGTATTAAGCCAGACTTTCAAATGAAGAGATTTCCAAAAACGTCAAATGGTGCCACTCTTTCATCTAACCTTTTTATTTGGGGAAAAAAAAAATGCTGGTTAAAAAGTAAAAACACAACAAAAGCCAGGATTATCTGGGTACACACCTGAGAAGCTGCTGGAGTTGACCAACCTCGGGGCCCAAGGAAACCTCCAAGAGAAAAGCACACCAAACCCTGAAGGACAGACGTCACAGGAAGGCATCGTTGGAACAGCAAGCCTGTGCTGCCACCCACTGGCCACTGTGCTGAATCACCTCAGAAAGGTTAGAAAACTAACTCAGCAGCTAATTTTCACTGGTCCCCTGAAAGCTCCTGAATAAATGTGGCCACCTTCAAAATATTCACAAGACAACCATCGACCTAAAACAGCTTGGATGTTGGGTATGCAATATATTTATTTAATACTTAATTAATAAATCAATAAAGATTTACAGTCCCCATGGCTTACAGCTTCATGGATCAAGTTCCAGTGGCTCCCTTTTTCTTACATATGGCCTTCTTCTGGTACTTGAAAAGTCAAAGTGAAGTCGCTCAGTCGTGTCCAACTCTTTG
>NW_011495070.1:6651122-6659113 GCF_000754665.1 Bison bison bison | reverse complement strand
GATCTTCCCGACCCAGGGATCAAACTCGGGTCTCCTGCATTGCAGGCAGACGCTTTACCCTCTGAGCCAGGAGTAAGAACCTTAAGTCACCCTTAATATTTAAATTACAACCCCTGTTCTTCACTCATTAGTTCCATGAGGATAGAGACTATATCTGCCTTGTTTATGGACTCAAAGTAGGTCAACTGGTTTCCAGAAATCATGGCTTCTCTTTTCACTAGTCAGATCCTGAACAAGTTATTTATCTCTGTGGCTCTGTTTCTTCATCTGGGGATCACCATGACCTACTTCACTGTGTTACTGTGAGGGTTAAGAGAGTTAAAGGAGCTATACCTAGTACATTCTAAATGGCAGCTATTGTTACTTTTCTTTCTGGGATTAAAGAGCAGCTATTAACATCTGAGAGCCAAGCGTGTACGACACTTATCTTTCCAACGATCCAGCAAAGCAGGTACTGTATTCTCCATTTTATAAACATGGTGACTGACTGCACAGTTGGCAAAGGACCTGGCCCTGGAGAGGGCTGCCTGCACCTTGGACCACTGCTTGTCTGACGGTGCTGACCAGTCAGGATGACTGGATGGAGCTGCCAGGGGCGTGCGTGGCAATTAACAAAGGTCCAATTTCACCTCATCCCTCTGCCCAGGTCACCGCCGTCAGGGCGTGCACACTGGCACAGCACAAGGTGTACAAAGCGGTGTAATGACCCGCTTTACTGGCACATGGCATTACTAGAGATATCAAGTGAAGGTCATGTCTCCCAACCTAGCGGGTCTATAAATACAAGGTCCTAGACACAGTGACAATCCCAGTGACCTTTCTTTGCTAGGCAGCAGTCAGACACAAGAATACCCAAGTGCCTTCTGGACAAAGCAGAGCTGTCCCTTCAGTCATGCCAGATTCATCTTGAAAATATGGCTAGGCAAAGAGAAATCCCTCCACAATGAATACTTAGGTTAGCATGTGAAAATTGGTGGTTGATTATGAGTGGGCTGGCCAAGCATTTGCGCAAGCCAGACTCTTCCAGCAAAATGCTAGAAAACTGAAAAGGCAGAAACAAAGAACCTGGTGTGACAGCTGCTCTCCACCAACTGAGACAATCAGGTTTGTGTTACTACCTGGTGCCCATCATTAACGTTCCCAGGAGCTCAAGAGGTGCTCTGGGTTCACAGCTATGAATGAAATACGGAGCTAAGGAGTACTCTGCTATTCTTCCCTGTGGGTCAGAGGTCCACATACATCTCCCAGTGCCCTGTATGAGATGCCTATGGCTGCTTACATTTTTAAGTGGTTGAAAAAAAATTGTAATATTTCCTGACATGTGAAGATCATCCAAAACTCCAACTTCAGTATCCATAAATAAGATTTGTGTATTGTCAGCAGCTACTTCCACACTATAGCAGCAGAGCTGAATAGCTGTAACGGATATTTAGTCTATTAAGCCCAATATATACTAGCTGGCTCTCTACAGAAAAGTTTGCAGACTCCTGCTCTAGATTATGAATTGTACAGTCCATTTGTACATACTTCACAAACATCAACGAAAGACTCAGTCATTTAAAATAGGGAAAACCTAATTTTCATATATAGATTTCCATAGCCTTGCTTGAATAATTACAGCACTTGTAGGAAAAGAATCATCTTTTAAAATGTGTAGTGACACTGGTAGCAGTTTAAAAATCTCCAGTCCAATGACTCATTTTTAAGATGGGAATTGATAAATAATGTACAATAGGTCATCAGACATGAGGCCAAAAATACATTATTCTTAAGAGCTTTCTGGAATAAAGTACACACACGCATATTTTTCTAAAGACTGAAAGAATATGGGTAAAATCAGAAAGGACGCCACCAGTGGGCTTAAGAAACAATTCCAGGAAGACAGAGACAGGTGTGAATTAACAGAGAACCCAGAGCGGAGGGCAATGCAGTACAAACTACCGAAGGTAAATTAAACATGGCTCTTCCCAAGGGAGCTCTGAAGAAACCCAAAGCTAAGTCCACCGAGACAGAGGGCAGGAGAGGCAAGGGGCCATCGTTAGGGTCATTCTTTCAGCAATGGTATTTGAGACAGCTGCTAGTTCTATCACTTCCCCTCTCAGACAGAAGAGGGTGGCCTCTGCCAGCTGGAGAACTGGCTTCAGAGATGTGGGCCCTGGAAGGGCTCCCAAGAGTGATGGACGGGAAGGGAGGCAGAGCAGACCGTGGACCTCAGGGATATTTCTGAAGGCGTGGCTGGAGGGGTGAGCTAAGCATTGGAGAACACAGAAGGGAGCCTGCCTGCACCTCTGACCCCCAAATCTCCCCAACTACAGAGAAAATGCAAACTGCTCTCCCAGGAGGAAAGGTATGGGGGAGAAACAGGCTCACGCAACTGTATAGGACACAAAGACAGACTAGGCTTCTATGAAGAAAGGAGCAGAGAATTAGAAAATGTCCAAAAATTGTAAACAACTGCAAAATAGACATGTTCAAAAAAATCTCATGAAATATAAAGAAACATTCTTAAAAATGCAAGAGCAGCCAGAGGGTGGATCCATATGGACAACAATCTGTCTAGCAGGAGTTTAATAATATGAGAACAGGCAATGTGATAAAATAGTGATGAAAATGATAAAATTCAAGAAACAGAAATTTTCCTGGGCTAGAGAATGGTATGTCCTGGGGCTTCCTTGGTGGATCAGTGGTAAAGAATCTGCCTACCAATGCAGGAGACATGGGTTCAGTCCCTGATCTGGGAAGATCCCACATGCTGTGGAGCAGCTTAAGCCTGTGCTCAACTACTGAGCCTATGCTCAAGAACCTGGGAGCTGCAACTCCGGAAGAACTTGCACCCTAGAACCAATGCTCTGTTTTGCAACAAGAAGCCACCACAATGAGAAACCCGTGAATTGCGACTAGAGAGTGCCCCTTGCTCTCCATAACTAGAGAAAAGCCCACACAGCAATGAAGGCCCAGCACAGCCCAAAAAAAAAAAAAAAAAAAAAAGAATGGTATGTCCTTAGACTGAATGGGCTCATCTGATGCTGAGACGTTTATCCTGACAGAACTTCTGAACACCAAGGACAAACAATCCTCAACTTCTAGAGGATAATCAGTACCGTCAAAGAGATTGCAGTTCTGAGGCAAAATTAACAGACATGTTATTTTTAAAAAATTATATTTTAAAATTGTCATGAAAATTTTCCAAATAAAAATTTAGAATGAACCACTACTGGAAAGAGAAATTAATTGTAGAACACATCTCAGCAAATCTATTTGACCTAGAAAATCTGAAAGATGAACATCTTCAGCGACCCCCTCAGTGAAAGCAAAACATAAAGGAAACAGAAAACCATCATGTCCAGGGTGTCAGTAGGATATGCAAAACAACTTCCTTGTACCCCGTACTGGACAGACCTGCCCCAGCACTGGACGCTCAGAGTGGGGGACAGGCTGGGAAAAGCAAAGGAAAATGATGCACAAGGCGCTTCCTGGACCCCCTGCTGCCACTTTTCTTTACTGCTCCATGATTCTGGCTCCAAGGAACTTTGGACTTCTCAGACTACTCCAGTTCTGAAGGGAAAAGCAGTTTTCAAATCATTCTGCACAATCCCTCATAATCCAATAGCCGTCTCTACTGGAGACTAACTTCTGGGGACACTAGTTAAGAAACTTCTAGCAGGCTTCCAAGCATTTAGCAAAGCAAGTGTCTCACTGGCCGTCTGCCCAGGCTCTACATCAGAACTAGCAGATGCTCAAGGCCCACTTGCAGAAACTAAAATTCAGATGATCTGAGTGGGACCCAGGCATTCTTTTGATAGCTCCTTTTATATAATGATGTACACCCTTGGTATCTGCATCTGGGGATTCAACCAACCTTGGATGAGGAACCCACCCATGGCGGGGTGGGGCTGCATTTCATAAAGACATTTAAATCTGACAGGTAGTTTTTCGTAGCCCTCTTTCTCCTGGACACTCCCGCCCACATCCCGGACACTGATGCTGAATTCTGTGTAGCTGGTAGGTTTCAGGTGCTGCTTTGAGATCACATAGACACAAGAAGACAGCTAAGATTTTTGCTTGAGGTCATACTCCTTCCTGTAGGAAGGCTGCTCAAATCCAGCAAATCCAGAACTTCCTGGCTAGGACTCTGTGTTCCCAATGCTGGGGGCTGGGTTAGATCCCAGTCCCCAGGAACCAGTTTCCACATGTCTCAACAAAGATCCCATGGACCGCACGGCCAAATATTTTTTAAAAAATGACAAATCCAAAAATTTTCATTAAAGTACAAGTGGGTTTACTATGGAACTAAACACCCATGCACGTCATCCTTGCATTCAAATGTGATAACCATTCAAGTGGTTAGCAAAATTCTAGGAATCCTGATGACAGATCTTAATTTCCAATGCAGTTAGTCACGAAACAATAAAATATTTGGCCTTTTAAGTGTACTGTGCTCAGTAAAACTTATGGATCAGTTGATATCGTGGTTTCTAATTCAAAAGCCCCCAGTAACTCACTGTATTTAAGCTCTTACCATTGAATGCTGTAACAAATAGCTTGTTCTCCTACAAAGAAAATATATTTCTATAAAGCTTGATAATTACAAGCTGTTGCACTTCTCTCTCATAAGCAGATTACTCACATTGTTAAAGGACATACTAAAGAAAACCGCCTCCTCAAATGAGCTGGTATTTGCTTTTAAAATCGTACCAAGAAAAAAAGCAATGTGTTCCAGTGGTAGAGAACAGTAATTCAGCCAACTCTTCATTATCTGAGGAGGTGGCATCTGGAGGATGGCATTTATAAACCCATAGATGACACCAGACCACGTTTCATCCAGCAGAGTAACTGTGACAGCTGCTGCTTCTCTATGGGGCCTGTGATCCTTCTGTGAGAAAAGGTCCCCTTTAAATTCTAATAACCCAGCATCTGATGACTGCAAACGGGCTGCACTCACCTTTCCAGTGACATCTGACTGCCACAGGGCGTAAGTTATGAAGGAACTGATTAACAAATAGGGTCAACTTGGGATTTAGCACCCCCTCCCCAAAGACTGGGGCTTCCCAGGTGGTGCTAGTGGTAAAGAATCCACCTATCAATGCAAGATGTTAAGAGACTTGGGTTTTACCCTTGGGTTGGGAAGATTCCCTGGCTAAGGACATGGCACCCCACTCCAGTATTGCTGCCTGGGAAATCCCATGGACAGAGGAGCCTGGTGGGCTTATGACCCATAGGGTCCGAAACAGTCAGATATGACTGAAGTGACTCAGCACACACGCACCCCAAAAGATGCTGGAGTGAGCGAAGTGTAGCTTTCAGTTCCTTGAAGACTTTCTCTAGCCAGATGTCTAAACCTTGAGGCCTGTAATAACAATAATCTGCTTTTTATTTATTGTTGTCATTTTGTTAAGTAACGTGGAATTCGGGACCCACCCATAACGATTCTTCTTAATAAGTCTACAATAGGATCTATAAATCCTGGGAAACATTTGGCAAAGTACCTCCTCTCTCACCCTGCCACCATCCATGTCTCACACCTTCCACTTTGCTACTGGCTTTTCCCAAGCAAAATGTTTTTAATCTCTTTCAATCTTAACTGTACTTCAAGGACCAATTCAAATGCCAACCACTTTTTGAAGCCAAAATGATCACCACTGATGGAAGGGACTTCATGCTCTCCAGCACCCTTGTGCCATTTGCAAACCTTTAACTGAAAGAGAATAAAAGGTGTTTTTATTTCTTTAAACACTCAGGTCTTTGTGCAAAACCCATCTCTCTGGGAACTAAACTCAGAGGCAGACCATGTCTCACATTCTTTTACCTCCTATAAGGTGGCACCTAGCTCAAATGGTCAAGAATCTGCCTGCAATGCAGGAGGCCAGGGTTCGATTCCTGGGTCAGGAAGATCCTCTGGAGAAGGGAACAGCAATCCACTCCACTATTGGTGCCTGGAGAATCCCATTGAAAGAGAAGCCTGGTGGGCTACAGGTCATGGGGTCGCAAAGAATCAGAAACTTCTGAATGACTAACACAATAGAGTGAGACAGACCAGAAATGGAAAGACTTTTTGAATGAGTGAGTGAGTGATCAAAGGATATGCAAATGAATGCATTCATGAGTTTCTCTCAACAAGCAGCTGAAGCCAAAACTGAGCAAAATGAGAAACTGCCCTAGCTCTTGTAGTAGTTTAACAGCCATAAATCCTTTCAATTTCTTTCTAAAGCTAGGGGATTTCAGGGGACTTCCAGAAAGTTCATTAAACATCTTTCTATGTCAAAGGCCTAAGATCCAGCATGTCCTGACCTTTCTTCCCAACTAACAGCACAGCTCTCTTATCTGTATTACACAAGTTATGTGTATCCCCAAAATGAACCTACTGGCTAACTCTGCCCCAGGACCCGCAGGAAATTTAAGGTAAGAGGTGAAGACAAGAGATACAGTGCTACAGAAGACACCAGTTGATTTTCTTTTACTTCTCCCACCTCAAACCCAACAATGTGCCTCTAGAAATTTTCCCATTCTAAGTTATTTCACAAACGCCAAATTCCTACAGAACTGCAAAGAAAATCTCAATGACTGTCAAGTTAATCCTTTTTAAAAAAAGAACAAAAGAGTTTAGTCTCCAGTAATCAGTTTAACTTCCTAATATTTTTTTATTTTTGGTCACGCTGGGTGGCATGCGAGACCTTAGTTCCCCGGCCAGGGGTGGAATCTGTGACCCCTGCAGTGGAAACGCAGTCTTAACCGCTGGCCGCCGGCGAAGTCCCTTTACAAAAATAAAATCCTAATTTTAAAAAGAATGTCTCTATCTAAACATCCGCCAATCATCTGAATAGAGTTTAAAATCTTGACTTGAATCGCATTTTGGGTGATCACTTTCAGTAAAGAAAGCCACATTGAACATACACTTTCTACTGCTCGGTTCTGAAGTTAATACAAAACTTGGGAATTCCCTGGCAGCCCAGTGTTTAGGGATCCGCCTTTTCTTTCACTGCCCTGGCGGTTCAATCCCCCATGGGGGAATTAAGATCCGGCAACCCGTGTAGGGCGGCATAAAAGAGATAACACAAAACTTTTGGAGCAAAAGGTAGTCGTTAACAATCTGAGATGTTCATACGTCTTAAACAGCAATAAACTTGAGTACGACTAAAATATACCTGCTAGCGTGATGAAACTGCCCACTTTTGAAAGAAAAGCTTTATTAATTTTTAAAGTATGACTAATTTGTATGTAAATTGTGGCCGCGGTATTGAGGCCTCGGGCAGAAACTTACGTGGCCAAAAAAGGTAAGATCCAGGGAACTTCCCTGGGGGTCCAGTGGTTAAGATTCCAGGCTTCCAATGCAAGGAGCGCAGGTTCGATCCCTGGTTAGGGAAGTAAGATCCTGCCTGGCGTTTTCCTCCCCACAACCCAAGCAAAATCGAGAGCACGTGACCTATAGAACAGGTTCTTGGCAAAGAGATAGCATCATCTTTACAAGATCTTAACCCCAGGTATACAGGACGCATAATGACACAAATATTAAGACTGGAAGGCTCCCCCCAAATTCAAGTAGATGTCCAAAGAGTCAACGCGTGTTCATACATTTTTCAAAATTCAGACCACCTAAGCCATGCAGGCCACAGGATCAGATAAGAGTAACTTCATATACATATTGCATAAAATGTTCCATTAGCGCAATAAGTAAAACAAAAATAATCTGCGGCCTCGGAAGGGGAAAAGATAACTTAGGTCAAGAGCGAGAAATACTGAAACCGCGGCATCAAACGGGAACGATTAAACGGGAACCTAGCACGGGGTTGCAGCTCTTACCGGACGCGGTGCAAGCCCCAGGCAAGAGAAGGCGGCAAAGGAGGGCAGAGACGGCGGCTCAAGGAGAAGAGGCACCGCTTCCCAGTCGCACCACACCGCCCGGCAGTCCCCGGCTTCCCATTCATTCCCCGCCGTCTCCAGGTGGCGGCCGCCGCGTTCTCCGCCCGGAACGGCGGTGCACTCACCTGTTCGGG
>NW_011495070.1:6636103-6651022 GCF_000754665.1 Bison bison bison | reverse complement strand
AGAGCCGCCGCGGGCTCTGATACATGCCGGGCGCCGCCGCCAAAACCGCCGCGGCCCCTCGCGCGCCCCACCTAACTGCGGGCCCCGCCGAGGCGGGCAAGCCCAGCAGACTCTTGGGGCCGTCCGAGCAGAGGCTCCGGGGATCCTTCTCTTCCAGCCGCGGCCCGGGGGAAGGTCGCAGGCAGACGAGCCCGAGAGGGCGCGAACGAAGCTGCGGATGCTGTGAAGCGGAGGCGCTGTCTGCCGCGGGCCGGCTGGAGCTGGAGGGTAACCGGCGAGCGCAGCGCGCTGACAAAGCGGGCGCTACCAAGCGAACCAGGGAGGGGGTGTCCATGGGACCTGCGCCCGGCGCGACCTGGCAGGGATTCGTAGAACTGGAGTGATCCTGCTTTGAGAGGACGCAGATACTCAGCTGTTTATGGGGTGGAGGCTGTGGGAGGTCCAAGGTAACAAGTATCCCTCAAGGCAGTTTTAAAGAAATGAGCCTCCCCTTCCGCTGGGTGGAGTGGAAACGCCCACAGGCTGGGAGTCCCAAGACCTTCCAGCCTATGGCCCCGGGGACACGTGTGTGTCCGAGTAAAAGACAGCATCCGTGTACTCGTGTAAGTGAGAATCCGGCAGAGGGTGTCTCCTCCCCACCCCTTCGGCGGGATGTGTTGCGTTAAAATGAAATTAAGCACGATAAAGCCCCTACTGTGTGCGAGGGCGACGCTGAGTAAGGCCACATCCCTTTCCTCAATGTTATCCTCAGGCAAAGGGGGCCCAACGTGGCAGGAGAAATCAGACCATAAAGCTGTACAAGGTAGATTAAAATCAGTGGCATCAGTTTATGTAAATTTGGCTATAGAGGTCGTAACACGCCTGGATTTTCTAGAAGGCTTATTAGAAGAGAAGAGCCATGACTTGGATTTACATTTGTGGAATTTGGGAGAAAGAGTGGTGGTGATTTACACAGGCAAAAAAGGGAATAAAGCAAAAAGCCCTAGGTATCTTTGCGGCAACATCTCTTATGTAGGATGGAAGTGAAGAAGTAAGGCAGATGCTTGGATGGGTTACACTGCGGAAGGCAGAGATTGTATTAGACTTAATATGGTCGAAAAGGGTGAGCTGTTTGTAAACTGGGCAAGGATATGTCTTAGGGCCGTGCTGTCATTGGAGGTCAAGTATCTTGGGCGTGTGAAAAGGCTGGAGAGAGTAGACTAGCTGATATGAAAGATACTCGAGACTTGCATCTGGTACTAGAAAAGAATGAATGGAAGAAATATCTCAGATAGCTTGGGCAGGAAATGATGACTAACCAGAACAGGAAGTGGGGTGAGTGGGAGAGATGCCCAAGACTCGGTTCCTCTCTGAATGGTTTATGACCTAGAAATGCTTTCTTGTTGGTTTTCCCATGATTTTGCTGAGTCTGCTGTCTTGTGGAATTGGAAGCTTTTCATTACTAAGGATATTCAAAATATTTTTAAGAGCAGAGGGTGTGGATGTGTCAGCTGACAGGGTTGCTCATAACTACTGGGAGACACCCTCCTTGGCAAATCATTAGATCTCTTAGTCTCACTTTCCTTATCTATAAAAGTCATACCTTAGTCATTAGGTCAAATAAAAGGTGATGATCAAACTAGTCCATAAAAAGTGTTCTGCAAATATAGCAAAATGTTGAATTAGAATCTAGGGTCTATGGGAATTCACTCACAGTTCTTTTTCTTTTGCATATGTTTGGAAATATCCATAATAAATTGTTGAAATAAAAGTGCTTTGAAAATTTAAAAGTACTGTTTGAATATAAACTGTCATTATTAAAAGGGATTCAAAGAGCATGCTTTCCTGAAACTGGGTCAGCAGCATTATTTTTGGTATATGCTAAATACTGTATACTTTAAACAATCAGAAAAATATAAATAAAAGCTTTATTCACTTCAAATTCATTTAGGGGGTTGGTGGCTAAATCCCCAGGTTGACTGGTAGCCAACCATGGTGGCTCAATGATAAAGAGTCCATCTGCAAATGCAGGAGACACAGATTCAATCCCTGGTCCCGGAAGTTGCCAGGGATACAGGGGAGCAACTAAACCCGGGCGCCACAACTGTTGAGCCTGTGCTCTGGAGCCTGGGAGCTCCAACTACTGAGCCCACGTGCCACAACTTCTGAAGCCCTAGTGCCCTAGAGCCTGTGCTCTGCAACAGGAGAAGCCACCGCAATGAGAAGCCAGCACACCACAGCTAGAGAGTAGCCCCTGCTCACTGCAACTAGAGAAAGCCCTTGCTCAGTGATGAAACCCTCCTTGCAGCCAAAAATAAATAAAATGTTTACAAATTCATTTAGTAAACATTTGTTGGGTACATATTATGTGTCTTCACAACAGAGCTAAATAATGAAATGAACAAAGTCTGCTCACAGTTTGGTGGGTGACACATTGTATAAACAGAAATATTTATAGTCATCCGATAATAAATATAGAATCATGATTTGAACAAGGTCCTGTGGAAATACAGAAGAGGAAGTGCCTCACTGCCTGTAGGAGTCAGGAGAGGCTTTTGAACAAAGTGGATTCCAGGCAGAAAAGGCTTATGGAAGGAAAGGAGGGATATTCCTGGAACAGCAAGTACCACACTTTGATAAGCCTTGAGTGTAGGGTGCCCTAAGGGAGTGGCAGGAGATGAGGTGGAAATTGTGAGCAAGAAACAGTGTCAAGGGTTTTCCAAGGAATCTGGACTTTATCCGAAGGTTCTGGGGAACCTCTGAAAGACAGGTTCCACTTTCAGAATTGCGTTTTGGAAAGATCATCTGTCAGCAGTGTGGAGGATGGATGGGAGACCAGGGAAAAATAAGAACAGTGTGGGGCGGAAGAGGACTTGCTGGTTCAGAACCTCTGGAGGAGGGCCAGGGTAGGCATGCTTCTTTAAAAAGAAAACCGCAGAGGTGATTCTGATGTACATCTCTGTTTCTGCCGCCACACAACCTCCCAAACCAATAAACTGCAGGCAGAGATAGTGGAAAAGAGATGGGTTTGAGAACTATGAAGGAGACAGAAACCACAGCATTGAGTTAAGTTAAATCTGGGGGGTGAGGGAGGAGAGGACAGAGTCCTTGGTAGATAATGGTAACAAACAAGAAAAACAGGTGGAGATCAGAACATATAATTGAGATGCCCTTGTGGAACACCCAGGTGGAGTTACTTTGTAGGCAAATAAACTAAGACCAGAAGTTCATAGAGGAGTCAGAGCCAGACACTTTTGAAAGTCTAGTAGTTAAACTCATGGATAATGAGGTAACTCACAAAAAGTTTTTTGAGGGAGAGAAGAAAAGTGTCAAGGATTAAATTCCCGTGAAACACATCTTTAGGGATGGTTGGAAGGGAAAGAGACTTGAGACCTGGTCAGAGCTGGAAAACAGGAAGATTGGTATCTTGGGAGTAAGGGAACCTAGAGCTGCCAGAATAGAACACTGATGATGCTGCTTAGAGGTCAAGGCAGCATGTGACTCCTTTGGATCTGACAATTAGAAGGCTCTTCGTGCGAATAGTTACGTAGTGGTGGAAACCAGATTGCGGTGGTCAGTGGGGCTGGAAGGCAGGAGACCCGTGAAAGAACAATGCCTTAAGAAACCAGGTGAGTCTTCTTTTTCTCTGAAGACTGGAGGAACCTCATAAAGTTGAGGAAAAGGAGCCAAGAAACACAGAAGTTATAGTTTTTCTCCTGTTGAGACTTCCTGCAGTTCTCCTAGTTCTTTTGTTAACGGCTGAAGTGCAGCTATATATACACATGTACATACATATACACACATATATCGATACACACATATACACGCAAATACACATATGTTTATACATATGTGGGCATGAGGAGAAGGGGAATCTCTCTCTTCCTCTTCTTATGAGGCCATCCGTCCTATTGGATTAGGGGTCTACCTTTATGACCAATTAACCTTAGTTACCTTCTTGAAAACTTGATCTCCAAACATCGTATTAGGGGTTAGGACTTCAAAATATGAATTTGGAGTGGGTGGGTGGGGGACACATTTCAGTCCATAGCACTGTCCAAGGGCTTCCCAGGTGGCACTACTGATAAAGAATCCACCTGCCAATGCAGAAGACCCAAGACACATGGGTTTGATCCCTGGGTCAGGAAGATCCCCTGGAGAAGGAAATGGCACCCCACTCCACTATTCTGGTCTTGAAATCTCATGGACAGAGGAGCCTGGTGGGCTACAGTCCATGGGGTCACAAAGAGTTGGACACAACTGAGTGACTAAGCACATACATACATATAGGCAGTGTCCCAAACTGGAAATATATCAGTCGATGAGTAGTCGAAAGAAAAAAAAGTAACGAAGACTCTAATTCTCTCACTAGAAATGATTCTTCAGTTTCTAATAACTGAAGTGATATCACCTTTAGCATATTTTAAAATGCAGAAAAATCCCAGTTACTTTGGCTCTGTTTTTATAATTATTAAAGAACAAAAATTTATGTTAGACTCTGTTGGAGTTTTTTTATAATCCTTTTCTCAGAAGGGAAAGACCCTGATGCTGGGAAAGATTGAGGGCAGGAGGAGAAGGGGATGACAGAGGATGAGATGGTCGGATGGCATTACCGACTCAATGGACATGGGTTTGGGTGGACTCCGGCAGTTGGTGACGGACAGGGAGGCCTGGCGTGCTGCGGTTCATGGAGTCGCAAAGAGTCGGACACGACTGAGCAAATGAACTGAACTGAGCCAGGTGTCTTTTCAGAGGTTCATCAGGTGTCCTGAACCAGGAGAATGTGGCTCTCAGACCTCTCACTGGGACTGCAAAGATAAGATTGACCTGTGCCCTCAGAGGGTTTGCTCTGACAGGCATCACTGGAGCCGGGGCGTTGGTTCTCACAGAAGCGTTCCCAGCCCACTGCTGAGCGCAATGGGGACCCTAAGGCAAGCACTGTGAGACAGAGGACTACTCTGAGGGGCGAATTTGGCTGGGAAACTCCCATGGCCTTAGCAAGCTCTCTCTCTCTCTTTTTAATATATTGGAGGATAATTGCTTTACAATCTTGTGATGGTTTTTGCCATACAACAATGTGAATCAGCCAGAAGGATACATATATCCCCTCTGTCTAGAATCTCCCTCCAACCACTCCCCCTAGGTTGTCATAGCAGCAGGTTGAGCTCCCAGTTACCAAACTCTCATAACTGCAGTCACCTATGGTCCTGTTACCCCCCAAACTGGTTTTGCCTTTCTGTGGGTGTTGAGCCAGTAGACACAACCAAGCCACAGATCAGGAGAAGGAGGATTTATTATTACTTGCAGCAAGTGAGGGGAGCACCAGGATCTTTCCCAAAGCAGTGTTGCCCTGAACAGCAGAGTTGGGGAAGTTCTAAGCTAAGGTTTCATGCATATTTACGAAGGGGAGAATTCAGCATAGAACTAGGGCAAAGGTCCACAAGTCCGAGTGATGCCAGAAGGGAGATGCCTTCTAGCACCGAGAGTGGGCCTGTCTGACACTGGCAAATGAATTATCTGAGGAGACACGTACTGACAAAGAGACTATTGGGAAGGAGTGCCCGGGACAAGGGCAGCAGGGTGAGAGAACCCAGGAGAACTGCTTTGCCATGTGGCTTGCGGTCTAGGGTTTTATGGCTATGGGGTTAGACTCTGGGTTGTCTCTGGGCAGTCATTCTGACTCAGGTCCTTCCTGGTGGCCCACGCATTGCTCAACCAAGATGGATTCCAGTGAGAAGGATTCTGGGAGGTTGGCAGGACATATGGGCTGGGTCTCCTCTGTCATTTTGACTTTCTTCTGGTTGGTGGAAGCTTGTTATTTCTGGTTTCCTTACCAGGACCTTCCTCCCACCCTCTCTTACTCCCTGTTGTAAAATAACTTGTGCAAGCGGTTACTGTGGTGCCTAGCCAGGGTGGGCAGTTTCGGTCAGTGGTTCCCTTAACACCAGCTTTAGTTGACAGAAGTCAGAAGGGTCAACATTGTCATACTCCCTCCACCTGGGTAAGGGGGCCGCAGTTCCTGCAGAACGCAAAGATATATTTTTAAGTGTATCCCTTGAGGAGGAACTCTGGACTCTGCTTTATCACTGCACTGTTGTTTGACTTGCTTTTTCTCTGTTGCTGAATTCTTTTGTTCTCTTTAGATCGTTAATTATTGAGACCTGTTCAAGGGCAAGCATTGTGACCAGGCTTAGATCATAAAATGGTTTAGGCCAAAACAGTGTCTCTTATGTCAAGAAAGCTATGCCTGGTTCTCTTTCTCTGGGGATCCCTTATCTGCTTACACTCCTCCCTTCCCTTCCTTTTTCTTTCTTTTTTCCTCCCTCCCTTCCTCTCTCTCTCCCTTTCCTCTTACCCTTCATCCTGCTTAGATGCAGACCATTCTGCAGAATGAAGGCTCTTTCAGCCTCCTCCAGGCTACTGCCCTGTTTTCACAGGTCTTGCTCTAATAACTCTTTTGCCAGTCCGGTACTCTTGCCTAGAAAATCCCATGGACGGAGGAGCCTGGTGCAGGCTACTGTCCATGGGGTCGCAAAGAGTCAGATACGACTGAGCAATTTCACTTCACTTCATGTATCAAATGCTAGCCCCCAAATATCACCAATGAGATAAAACTAAACTTGTTGCTCCCATGGAATGGGGGAGTTACCACCACAAGGGAACTCTGTGTCTATTTCAACACTTTTGGGGAAGGGTCAGAGATTTCCAGGAACTGAGCCACTATTCACTTTTTGACTTTTTATGGTTAGCCTTGGAAATGTCATGGCACCTGTAGGTATGCCATGTAAATGCTCATGTATTACAGTGAGCATACAGTAAGGTTCAAGTTCCATGCGAAGACAAATCTTCCCCCATCTTGGACTTTGTTCTGACCAGTTTATGTCATATCCTCAAGGGCTGTGTCATTCTTTTAGAGGTTGTGCCCTGCTTCCTTCCCTCCTATTTCACACCTAGCCCACACTCCTTGCAGGTATCTCTGATGATAGTTCTATTCCAAAAAGCCGTTTTTCTAAGTTCTTTGGGCAGCTAAGGGAGAGGTAAAAAGAGAGACTTCTGTTTCTTAAAATAATCAGCTTAACAGTAAATTATGTATTTAAACAGTACATTCTATGAACTGTAAACTGTATCTCAATAAAGGGGTTTTTAAAAATCATACACACACAAAATAATCAGCTTAAATTAATCCTCAGGTCAGAGTGATACATTTTGGGGTGGCAAATTTTGCTCTCCTATAGCAATTAGCTCAGAATAAAAAGTATATGTCTTGTTATTTAAAAGATAAGTATATAAAGAAAAAGATTCCTTGTTGTTTTGAAAGAACATTTATTGTACTACTGCAATCTTCAGAGCTTAGAAAAATGATGATTAGTATAGTTAGGAATTGTGGTTAGCTGATAAGAAACTTGAAATAACTGGCTTAAAACAAGACAGAGGTTTATTTTTTCCATGCATAAAATAGCAGAGGGGCTGGCAGTCCAGGGTTGGCATGATGTCTCCACATCACCAGAGATTTGGACTCCAAGTATTCTTCTGCTCTGTCCTCTGCTGAGCAGAGGTCCCATCCTTAAATTTACCTCATTGTATAAGACAGGGCTGTTGGGTCTATCTTGTCTGCATTCTAGGCAGGAAGAAGAAGGAAGGCAAGGAACCACATCAGCTGTTTGTTCCCATTTCAGAGATCTTTTCTAGAAGGACTTCGAACAGTTTCCATATATATCTTATTAACTATCTGAGCAACCTAGCGGCAAGGGAGATTAGAAGTGTGGTCTTCTAGTTGAATATATGGTCTCCAAGAAAGAAAGAGAAACGGAAACCAGGCTGGCAACTAGCTGTTTCATCTGAAGTAGTCATGCAATAAATGATTCAGGCTTAAACTGTGTCAGGATAAGGAATACCAGAGCATGAGATGGACATGGGGACGAATTTATTTGACATTTCTTGTGGGGAGCTGCCCATGAGAATGGGGTCCTTTGTCCAAAGGACACAGCTCTGGGAGCTGCCTCAGTCCTTGAGGGTTTGCTTGCAAACATAGCTCTCTGTCGCGCCACCCCAGAGATTAGGCGCTTATTTACTGCAGACACCTGGAGTTCTGTACAAACTTCTCACGCACAGAAAAATGTTATCTGGTGTAAGAAATAATAACAGGGTGCCATTCCCATGCTCTCAAGATTTCTTGTGACTGTTTGTAAGATGTATAGGTCAACCAAGAAAATGTTAACTGTCTTGTCTTTCTCACGCTCTCCTGTATAAATATAAGATGCTGAATAAAGTCGGTGTCAGACCGCTCCCCTTTGTGGAGACGTGTCTGAACCTCTCGACCCCGTCTTTGTTGTAGTCTCTTGCTGTAGTTTCCTTTCTCAGCCCCGCCGTGCACGTTCTCAGGATCTGATTGACTTTGCCGGCTGGTACCGGCAATTTCTGTTGTAACCTGCTATTAAATCTTGCTATTGGGACTGACATAATAATGATTTAAAAACCAAACTTTTCTATTTCATTTGTTCTTTTCTTTTTTTTAAATAGGTAAGTTCATAACCATACGGGAGATTTTATATATATATATATATTTTTTATGGCTGTGCTGGGTCTTGGGTGCTGCATGTAGGCTTTCTCTACTTGTGGTGAGCGGGGGCTGCTGTCTAGCTCATGTGGTGCTTGGACTTCTCACTCTGGTGGCTCCTTACCATGGAGTGTGGGTTCCCGGGTGCAGGTTTCCATGGTTGTGGTACACGGGCTTAGTTGCCCTACCATATGTGGAATCTTCCTGGACCAGGGATGGAACCCGTGTCCCTTGCACAGGCAGGCAGATTCCTAACCACTGAGCCGCCGGGGAAGTCCTTTGTTCTTGAAACAAATATTTTAATGTCTCCTATATGCCAGGCACTGTTTAGATGCTTGAGATACATCAGTAAACCAAGATTCCTGCCCTTGAGGAGCTTGTATTCTAACAGGGTTATATAGACAAGGAACAATAAATAAGTACTTCAGCAGTGATGAAGATGTAACAAAAATTTCAGGTCTTAATCACGCTTGGTAGTGCACTCCCAAATGATCAAACTAAAACCATTGAGTTATAGGTTTGATATCCTCTATTCAAGGGAAGACAGTCCATGTGTTGGGGGACGACAGCCCTTCACAAGCAGTGGGGCCCTCTTCCAGAGGGATTTTGGGCAGAGGTCGTACAGAGCTTTAGAAAGAGCCAATGGAAACAGGGTGTGATTGGCCTGGAGGTTGGCGATCTCCATGTAAGGCTGGCAAGTCCTGTTTTCTAGGGAAAGGTAAGGTGAGCTGAGTTGGAGGAAGTGATTGGTGTCTGTTCGGTTTCCTTGACAGTGAGGTGTTTGGGGTAAGTGCAGACTGACTTAGGTTTAGATTTGTGACATGTGGGATCACTGGGTTGGCCTCCCTTTTGTGGGTCCCAGTATACAAGTTAACTTTATCACTCTCAATATGAATATAAATTGGTACAATTTGGGGGGGAGATGCTATGAAATGGTCATGTCCTGTGATGCATTCACTTTACTTCCTATGAATCAGAATCTAATTCAAGGAAGTAACCCTAAATACCAGAATGCTTTTTGCATAAAGGTAATAATCCTTTTCCCTCATTACTGAAGATAGGGGAAAATGGGAACCAGTCTATCAAAGATAGGATAGTGGTTAAAGACATCATGACACTACTACTGGCATTAAATGATAAAAACTACCTGATGATATGGAGATGTGCTTATAGTGTTAAATGAAGAAAGAGCTATGATGCAAGACACCATCTGGTAGGGGTCTGGATGCCAGGTTCTTTTATAGAAGCAGAGAGAAAAGTGCTGAGGAACTGCAGAAAAAGGCAGAATGGAGAGAGACAATGAGGAAGTAAAGTAATAAGGGCCATCAGTCTTGCAAAATGGGAAGTGCTAATCTTCTTTTCACAGGTAGGTAGGGTCAGATTTTTCTCTCTGTGAGCTGAACAAAGGCACTTCAGTTTAACAAGAGGAGGGGCATCTGAGGCAGGACATTACATATGATTATAGCAACGAAAGCAACAAAAAGCAAAAGTTAAAGTCAAAGAAACAGATCCAGCATGGAGTCAGAACTGGCTCTTCCCTGCAACACTATTTGGATACATTTTACTAACTTTCTTGATTGGTCATCTACAAACTGGTTAAAAATTAGAAGTTAGCGCAAACTACTTGATTTACTTGATTCTAATGGGGGTACTAAGTAACCAACCTCCACAAATACTGAACTCAGTGTTATGCTTCTGTGGTTTCTACTTTAGATACAAAGTCCTGATAGTGCTCCTGCTCAGGCATGACCAGCTCTTTGTGACCCTATGTCTTTGTGACCCTGGCAGGTACAGCCTGCCAGGCTTCTCTATCCATAGAAGTTTCCAAGAATACTGGAATGGGTTGCCATCTCCTTCTGCCAGGAATTGAACCTGCATGTCTTGCAAATGGCAGATGGATTCTTTACCACTGTGCCCCCAGAAGTTTTTTTTTTTTTTTTTTCATAATTGGCCCTGATAAGTAAATTGAAAAGTAAATTGAAATCACATCAGATTTTGACTGCTTGGCTTTGTAGAGGTAAACAGAACCAATACTACTTCTACTGATGGGATTGAAGCTCTTTTAGTGTCACAAGGAAGGACCTTTAGAGATCATCTGCTCAATTTTTTTTACTTACCATTGAGAAAACTGGGACCAATAGTGTTAGTCTGGTAATAACTGTTATCAAAAGCTTGGCCTCTGTACACCAGTTTCAAATCAAATCTTGGAGAAAGAGTTTTGGGTGAAGTAGGAAAGAATAGCTTTATTTGTCAGGCCGAGGGGGACACAGTGGACTCCTGCCCTGGAAAACCATGTGTCCCAATCCAAGAAGATTTGATGAGGAGTTTTGTAACTATGGTTTGAAGGTGGGGTCTCTGACAAAATTAGGGTGGGATTAGGGCATGCACTCCTTTAATCAAATGATCTGTTTCCTAATCTTGATGAGTTTCTCTGGTCCCTATAATCTTGCCTGGGATGATTTCTTGGCTGCTAATCCCTTGGTTAGCAACTGTTTGAATCCACCCTTTGGAACTCAGGGAAGGTCATGGAGACTGTAGTCTTGCCTACAAGAAATGGAGAACAGAAAGTCTTCCCCACTTGGTTTAATCACTAGGCAGGATTGGGAGTTAGGTTTCCTGACTTTTTAGGAAACCAAGCCCTTGAGAATCCAACCAGAGCCTTATGATTCAAGATTTAATTCCACAATACTGGCTATTTAAAAAAAAAAAAAAAAGTTGTCCGAGAACCTTGATGGAAAGAGGAAACAGTGAAAAGTTGTTAACTTATTATTTGGACATCTGCTTGAAAATATAAACAAAAAAATATGTTGGCTTTCTTTTTTAACAACTTTATTGAGCTGTAATTCATATACCGTATAGTTCACCCATTTAAAGTGAACAATTCAGTGCTTTTGAATACATCTGCAGAATTGGGCTTCCCAGGTGGTGCTAATGGTAAAGATCTGCCTGCCAATGCAGGAGACATAAAGAGACTTGGGTTCGATCCCTGCGTGGGAAAGTTCCCCTGGAGAAGGAAATGGCAACCCATTTCAGTATTCTTGCCTGGAAAATCTCATGAACAGAGAGCCTGGTGGGCTACAGTCCACGGTGCCACAAAGAGTCAGACACAACTGAAGCGATTTAGCAGACACATGGAATTGTGCCACCAAAGGGACAGTCCATGTTAAAACATTTTTTATAACCCTAAAAGGAAAATCTGTAGATATTAGCTGTCACTCTGTATTTCTCTGCAAATTCCCCATTCCTGGGCAGTAGATTCCTGTGAATCTACTGTCAACTACAAATTGCCACTTACCAAGGGCATTGCCAACAACTGAACAACAAAGGCATTTCCCATTTGCCTCTAGATTGAAGCCCATGCTGCTATAGCTGTTGACCTTCAACAACCCCTGAGGGAGTTCAGGTGGAGTGAGGCACTCTGTGCTCCAGGGAATCTGGTGGGACAGGTCTTTAGATAGTTGGATATTTTTAGGAACAGATTTTATGATCTCAATCCTTGCATCTCCTCATATCTAGAGAAGCAATAAATCCTTTCATGGTGACATCAGAGCCTCATGACTAACAAAACCCTTTTGTAAAATGAGTGCTCCAGTTCAGTTCAGTTCAGTCGCTCAGTTGTGTCCGACTCTTTGCAACCCCATGAACCACCGCATGCCAGGCCTCCCTGTCCATCACCAACTGCCGGAGTCCACCCAAACCCATGTCCATTGAGTCAGTGATGCCATCCAACCATCTCGTCCTCTGTCATCCCCTTCTCCTCCTGCCCCCAATCCCTCCCAGCATCAGAGTCTTTTCAAATGAGTCAGGTCTTTGCATCAGGTGGCCGAAGTTTCAGCTTCAACATCAGTCCTTCCAATGAATACCCAGGACTGATCTTCTTTAGGGTGGACTGGTTGGATCTCCTTGCAGTCCAAGGGACTCTCAAGAGTCTTCTCCAACACACAGTTAAAAAGCATCAGTTCTTCAGCACTCAGCTTTCTTTAGAGTCCAACTCTCACATCCATACATAACCACTGGAAAAACCATAGCCTAGACGGACCTTTGTTGACAAAGTAATGCCTCTGCTTTTTAATATGCTGTCTAGGTTGGTCATAAAATGAGTACTTAATGGTATTGAACTCCACTTTCACCAAAACCATATATATTGACCTTCCTCCACTGCCACTTTGGAGTGGAGTTTGGGATATCTCTCGGAGCCATCTGAGATGCTGCCTCCTAGGCTGCAGTCCTCATTTTACCTCAAATAAAGCTTAACTCGAAACTCTCAAGTTGTATATCTTTTTTTAGTCAACACTACTTCCTGTTGTTGGGGGGAAGAAAACTTCCTCTATAGTCCTAGGTTCTTCGTGCTGGTCTAAGAATTAAATTGTTGTGGGACAAATTAACAGGAGAAAAAGGAAATCAATCCTGAATATTCAATGGAAGAACTGATGCTGAAGCTGCATCTCCAATCCTTTGGCCACCTGATGCGAAGAGCAGACTCATTAGACAAGACCTTTATGCCAGGAAAGATTGAAGGCAGAAGGAGAAGGGGACGACAGAGGATGAGATGTTTGGATGGCATCACGAACTCAATGGACATGAGTTTAAGCAAGCTCCAAGAGACGGTGAAGGACGAGGAAGCCTGGCGTGCTGCAGCCCATGGGGTCGCAAAGAGTGATGGACGGAACCACAACAACATACTTGGGAGAAACTCAGAAAATAACTGAGTAACTTGCTAAAAAGGCCAAAACCCTCACTCTAAGTACGTTTCTCAGCTAAAGATGGAAGAGGGTGTTGAGGGTAGGGAGAGTCAGTTATGTGAGACTACCTGGAAAAGCACAGTGAACAAGAGTGACTTGTGATGCAAATTTAACTCTGTGCCTTCTCCACAGATTTGGTAATCCTCTTTCTGGTTCAGGGATATTTACCCTTACAAATGGAGATTTCCCTTTCATGCATAAATGTTTCTTACTAAAGGGAAACTCCCAACTTGGTTTTCAGAGCTTGTCTGCTATTTCCCGGAAACAGTTTAACACAATTAATATGCCAAAGATATTTCAGGGTGGCTGATTCTCCTTACTTAGTCCATCTTTATAAATTTACCTGTTAGCGACATTTCCATAAGTGCAGTAATAATATGTGATTTTTATTTTATTTATTTATTTATTTATTTTTATTCAATTTTAATTTAAAAAAAAATTATACATGTGTTCCCCATCCTGAACCCTCCTCCCTCCTCCCTCCCCATACCATCCCTCTGGGTCGTCCCAGTGCACCAGCCCCAAGCATCCAGCATCATGCATTGAACCTGGACTGGCATCTCGTTTCATACATGACATTTCACATGTTTCAATGCCATTCTCCCAAATCTTCCCACCCTCTCCCTCTCCCACAGAGTCCATAAGCCTGTTCTATACATCAGTGTCTCTTTTGCTGTCTCGTATACAGGGTTATCGTTACCATCTTTCTAAATTCCATATATATGCGTTAGTATACTGTATTGGTGTTTGTCCTTCTGGCTTACTTCACTCTGTATAATAGGCTCCAGTTTCATCCACCTCATTAGAACTGATTCAAATGTATTCTTTTTAATGGCTGAGTAATACTCCATTGTGTATATGTACCACTGCTTTCTTATCCATTCATCTGCTGATGGACATCTAGGTTGTTTCCATGTCCTGGCTATTATAAACAGTGCTGCGATGAACATTGGGGTACACGTGTCTCTTTCCCTTCTGGTTTCCTCAGTGTGTATGCCCAGCAGTGGGATTGCTGGATCATAAGGCAGTTCTATTTCCAGTTTTTTAAGGAATCTCCACACTGTTCTCCATAGTGGCTGTACTAGTTTGCATTCCCACCAACAGTGTAAGAGGGTTCCCTTTTCTCCACACCCTCTCCAGCATTTATTATTTGTAGACTTTTGGATCGCAGCCATTCTGACTGGTGTGAAATGGTATCTCATAGTGGTTTTGATTTGCATTTCTCTGATAATGAGTGATGTTGAGCATCTTTTCATGTGTTTGTTAGCCATCTGTATGTCTTCTTTGGAGAAATGTCTATTTAGATCTTTGGCCCATTTTTTGATTGGGTCATTTATTTTTCTAGAGTTGAGCTGTAGGAGTTGCTTGTATACCATCAAGACAGTATGGTACTGGCACAAAGACAGAAATATAGATCAATGGAACAAAATAGAAAGCCCAGAGATAAATCCACGCACATATGGACACCTTATCTTTGACAAAGGAGGCAAGAATATACAATGGATTAAAGACAATCTCTTTAACAAGTGGTGCTGGGAAATCTGGTCAACCACTTGTAAAAGAATGAAACTAGAACACTTTCTAACACCATATACAAAAATAAACTCAAAATGGATTAAAGATCTCAATGTAAGACCAGAA
>NW_011495070.1:6632362-6636003 GCF_000754665.1 Bison bison bison | reverse complement strand
AGGAACATAGGCAAAACACTCTCTGACATACATCACAGCAGGATCCTCTATGACCCACCTCCCAGAATATTGGAAATAAAAGCAAAAATAAACAAATGGGACCTAATTAAACTTAAAAGCTTCTGCACATCAAAGGAAACTATTAGCAAGGTGAAAAGACAACCTTCAGAATGGGAGAAAATAATAGCAAATGAAGCAACCGACAAACAACTAATCTCAAAAATATGTGATTTTTAAAAAAACTTTTTATTTTATATTGGGTGCTGCAGTCCATGGGGTCACAAACAGTTGGATGCGATTTAACAACTGAACAACAACAATAGCCGATTAACAATGCTGTGATAGTTTCAGGTGAACAGTGAGGAGACTCAGCCATGCATATGCGTGTTCATTCTCCCCCAAACTTCCCTTCTATCTAAACTGCCACATAACATTGAGAAGAGTTCCGTGTACTACACAGTAGGTCCTTGTTGGTTATCCATTTTATATATAGCAGTGTGTACAGGTAACCATGGGCTTCCCTAGTGGCTCAGCTGGTAAAGAATCCGCCTGCAATGCGAGAGAACTGGGTTCGATCCCTGGAATGGGAAGATCCCCTGGAGAGGGAAATGGCTACCCGCTCCAGTATTCTAGTATTCTGGCTGGGAGAATTCCATGGACTGTGTAGTCCATGGGCTCACAAAGAGTTGGACACGACTGAGCAACTTTCACTTTTACAGCCAACCGTATGTTTGTTTCCTAAGTCTGTGAGTCTCTGTTTTATAAGTTCATTTGTATCTTTTCAGATTCCACATGTAAGGGATATCATATATTTCTCCCTCTCTGTCTTACTTCTGTCACGCGAGTGTATGTTCCTTGGTTCTTTGTCTCGTCACAACAAAGATCTGGAGCCATGGACATTAAAGCCCTCGGCGCATCACAGCTCTCGGGTCTTGGACAAACCATGTTGTAGCTCTTAGGCAAATCCGTGTTACAGGTCTATTTTATTTAGAAGATAGCAGGAGAATCCATCCTCGAAGTGTGAGGGCATGCCAACCCAGACTCCAAGAGAAGAGAGTGGAGGGGTGTGCGGGGGAGGGAGAGAGAAAGAGCACAGGGACGAGGGAGAGAAAGAGAGAAAATGCTTTGGCTCCTCCTTTTATATGTTTTTTCCTTCACCTGGCCTACCCTATGCAAATTGGGCTTAGCCAGGAGTGCTGTTTGTTCTACCTGAAGTCTTCACTCTGGTCCTCGGACCTTCCTTTGACCTTCCTTTGACCTTCCTTTGCTCTATTTTCGCGAGCTTTTCCCTTTCTTGTCTTTTAGCCAACGCCATTTTGGACTCCTTTTCCCTATTCTACCTACCTAACACTTCACTCATTATGACAATCTCTAGATCTATCCATGTTGCTGCAAATGGCATTATTTCATTCTTTTCAATGACTGAGTAATATTCCATTGTATAAATGTGCCACATTTTGTTTATCCATTCCTCTGTCGATGAACATTTAGGTTGCTTATATGTCTTGGCTATTGTAAATAGTGTTGCAATGAACATTGGGGTGCATAAATCCTTTTAGATCATATTTTTCTCTGGCTATATGCCCAGGAGTGGGATTGCAGAGTCATATGGTAGCTCTATTTTTGCTTTTTTTAAGGAGCCTCCATATGGCTCTCCATAGTGACTATACCAGTTTACATTTTCACCAATAGTTTAGGAGGGTAATATAAGATTTTTTTTTTTTTTCAAATATTCATTTATTTACTTGGTTGCACTGGGTCTTATTTGCATCATGTGGGATCTAGTTCCCTAATCAGGAATCAAACTCGGGCCTCCTGAATTGGGAGCACAGAGTCTTAGCCACTGGACCGTGAGGGTAGTCCCTGGTGGCTTCTTCCACGTAGAATAGCGTTTCCAAGATCCACTGATGCTATAGCATCAATCAGTATTTCATTCCTTTTCATTTCCAAATAATATTCTATTTTATGGATATACCACATTACTTATCCATTAATCAGTTGGCATATTTGAATGGTTTTTACATTTTTGCTATTATGAATAATACTGCTGTGAATATTTATGTTTAAGTTTTTTGTGTGGACATATGATTTCATTTCTCTTGGGTATAAACTTAAGGCTGAAATTGCTAGGTCATAGTGGCTCAGATGGTAAAGCGTCTGTCTGCAATGCTGGAGACCTGGGTTCGATCCCTGGGTTGGGAAGATCCCCTGGAGAAGGAAATGGCAGCCCACTCCAGTATTCTTGCCTGGAAAATCCCATGGACCGCGGAGCCTGGTAGGTTACCGTCCATGGGGTCGCAAAATGTCGGACACGACTGAGCGACTTCACTTTCACTATGGTAACTCTTGTGTTTAATATTTTGAGGGACTTACTCTTTTCCAAACCAGCTGCACAATTTTATATTCCCACCTGCAGTGTAGGAGGGTTCCGAGTTCTCCCCATAATCACCAGCACTTGTTAATACCTGTTTATAGCTATTCTAGCTAGTAGGTGCAAAATGTTATCTCATTGTGCTTTTGATTTGCATTACCTAATGATTTAATGATGTTTAGAGAAGGGTCTATTCAGATTTTTTTGCCCATTTACAAAGACTGGATTGGGGAGTTCCCTAGTGGCAGAGTGGTTAGGATACCTCTAGGCTTTTACTACCTGTGGCCTGGGGTTCAATCTCTGGTTGGAGAACTGAGGTCCCATGTAGCTTTTTGAGTTGCATCGTACATATTCGGAATAGAAGGTCCTTTTCAGTTATATAATTTGCACGTGTTTTCTCCTGTTCTGTGGATTGTCTTTTCAGTTTCTAGATGGTGTTATTTAATTTTTAAAATTTCTATTTATTTACTTTTTGGCCATCCTGAGGGCCGTGTGGCACCTTAGTTCCCCAACCAAGGATGAAACCATGCCCCCTGCCGTGGAAGCAGTGGACTGCCAGGGAAGTCCCAGGCCTGTGTTACTTAAAGCACAAAAATTTTAAATTTTCATGAAGTCAAATGTATTTATTTTTTCATCATTTGTGCAATTGATGTCATATGTAAGAAACCATTGCCTAACTCAAGGTCACAACGATTTGTTTCTACATTTTCTTCTAAGAGCTTTGTAGTTTTAGCTCTTATATTTTGATCTAGAATACATTTTGAGTGAATTTTTGTATACGGTGTTAGGTAAGGGTCCAACTTTAAATTATCTTGGCACCTTTGTTGAAAATCATTTGACCATGAATGAAAGGGTTTATTTCTAGACTGTTAATTCTATTCCCTTAGTTTTTATATTTGTTATTTCATGTTAGTATCAGATTCTTGATTATAGTCATTTTTTTTTGCTTCCATAACATTAAAAAAATTTTTTGTTGGTGTATAGTTGATTTATTAATACAATGTTGTGTTAGTTTCAGATGTACAGCGAAGTGAATCAGTTATACATATACATATATCTATTATTTTTTTCCTTAGATTCTTTTCCCATATTGTTGTTATTGTTCAGTCGCTCAGTCACGTCCAACTCTTTGTGACCCAATGGACTGCAGTACTCCAGGCTTCCCCGAGTTTGTTAAAATTCATGTCCATTGAGTCCATGATGCTAACTAACCATCTAATCCTCTGTTATCCCCTTCTCTTCTTGCCTTCAGTCTTTCCCAGCATCAGGG
>NW_011495070.1:6628863-6632262 GCF_000754665.1 Bison bison bison | reverse complement strand
TTTCCTTTAGGATTGACTGGTTTGATCTTGCTGTCCAAGGGACTCTCAAGAGTCTTCTCCAGCATCACAGTTCAAAAGCATCAGTTCTTCAGCATTCAACCTTCTTTATGGTCTAACTCTCACATCCATACATGACTATTGGAAAAACCATAGCTTTGACTATACAGGCCTTTGTTGACCATTACAAAATATTGAGTTCTGTGTGCTATCAGCAGGTTCTTATTAGTTATCTATTTGATATCCGTATACTGTAGTGTGTATATGTCAGTCCCTTGATTACAGTAGCTTTGTGATAAGTTTTGAAATTGGAAAGTGTGAGTCCTTTAAATTTGTTCTTTTTCAAGATTGTATTGGCTGTTCTAGGTCCCTTGAATTTCTGTGTGCATTTTACGTTCAATTCACCAATTTATGCCAAATAACCAGCTGGGATTTCGATAGGAAACATGTTGAACTGATAAATCACTTTGGGTGGGATTATCATTTTAACAATATAAAGTCTTTTGATCAAGGAACATAGGGTATCTTTCCATTTGTTTAGGTATTCTTTAATTTCTTTCAGCAGTATTTTGTAGTTTTTAGAGCCTAAGGACAGTTTGTTTTTCCGAAAGAGCAATGGTGTTGGAATTAGTCAGCTCTGTAGTTGAATCTCAACTTAACCACTCAGAAACTGAGTGACGTTGGGAAAGTTACGTAATTTCACCAAACTACTGTTTTCATTAGTGTAATTGGAGCTGCCATACCTATTTTACAATTGTTTACAGTTGTTAGGGTTAAATGAGATACTGCAAATACCCTCAGCAAAAGCAGTGGTGTTCAACACAATGAATTCCTTTTGGAAAATTCCTCTCGGCATTGCATCATCTCATAGTAGATTTTCTGACTGATCTATGCCACTATTTTGTCCTTGTATGGACCTGTTTCAAACAGTAAGCTTCCCAATTTACTCGTCTGTTTTCTTCACATGGGAGCCACTCCAATTTCCTAAAATACTTTGTCCAATAATATTATACTTATGTCAAATAACCTGAAGTTCCACCCTGTAACTTTGTCTATAGAGTCCAAATTTGCTGAAATTCCCGGGTCTCACTCTACCCAGTCAACATTCTTTTCAGGGTCGTCTTCTCTTTATAGAAAGTGGACCAGAGATTCTACGTTGTATAGCAGGGCAAAGAGAGTTGGGATGTATTTTGGGCTTGCTGTGACAGGTATCTGTTCCTCCATCCTCACAACAATGCAGACAATTGTATAAGGAAGAACATTCTATCCTCGAGGCTTCAGGTTGAATGGATCTGTTAGGCACAGCTCCTCTGTATTGAGGAAGTAGCAAAATATACACTGTCTTAGTCATACAGGCAATTGACAGGATTGAAAATATAGAATGTTAAAACCAGTAGTCCATTATTACGGGATTATATGAAATCATGTGTGTGAAACTTTTGAGAATTTTAAAGCACTATTAGAATTTAAAGAATATTTCATTCAATTAAAAAAAAACACCAAACAAACCAATAATCCAAAGCCAGTCATTCAAAATGTAAACAAATAAGCATAGAAAATACTATATGGTGGCTCAATGGTAAAGACTCTGCCTTCAATGCAAGACACGTGGGGTCAGTCCCTGGGTTGGGAAGATCCCCAGGGGAAGGAAATGGTGACCCACTCCAGTGTTCTTGCCTGGGTAATCCCACGGACAGAGGATCCTGGTGGACTGCAGTCCTTTGGGTCTCAGAAGAGTTGGATCCAACTTACCAAAACAACAACAAAAGAATAAACTATGAATATGTAACATGATAGGATAGAATCTTTTTGATTAGAGTTATCAGTCTCTAGCCGACAGAATACAAAGCCTACCAGGGCAACCAAAATTGATTTAAATCTCCAGTGTCCTCTTTGAAACCTGTAACAATAAAAAAATGAAATACAAAATTAAAAGCCTACAACATACTAATTGATTTAATGACCATGTGGTATCCCTGAAGGTATTTTTTTTTTGGAAATAAGATACCAGTTAAGGGACCTCCCTGGCAGGCAGTCCAGTGATTAAGACTCCTCACTTTCAATGCAGGGGACATGCGGGTTTGATCCCTGGTTGGAGACTAAGATCCCATATGCTGGCCACAGGGTGTGGCCAGAAAATTAAAAAATAAGTAAAAGAAAAAGAAGCCAGTTAGAAAGTTTTTCCTTGGATATCTCTGTAATGTTAATGCAGTGGACTTAGAGGTAGGTGTGAGTATTTCAGTCCATCTTAAAGATCTCACAGAGCCGGATACTTATGCAGATCCCCTATTTAATGGACTCTTGTCATAGCAAGTCCTGCCCTCAGTAACCTGGTCTCCAGTTTGTCTTGAGCATGCTCACCCAGTTCTGAAACTTGTCCTAACAACATTTTTGCCAAGCTGAAACAACTGTCATTATGTTTTTGCATACCATGAGCTCTGCATCATCAATTCTAAGATACAAAATACAAGTTTGATTTTTTTTTCCCCTTAACATTTTAACGCCTTGGAAATGGTCTCTTAAATTCAGTGAAATTCACTGTTTATGTCCATTAAGCGTGTAAATTTTAACTGATCCTTTCGCTAACACCTTTCTGAGATCTCCTTTACTTTATCCAATAGTAAGAAATCCATAATTTTCCTGCAGTATTCTAAATCCTGGTTGGCTGAGTTAGGCCCAACCAGCCCGAGCTTCATTAATTAACACGGTCATCATAGAACCTGAGTCCCAGGCCCCAAAGGGTACAAGTTCTTTAACTTTAAGGTTGTTTAGAGACATTTTTTCCCCTAATGTCTAAATATTCTGTCCTCACATGTAGCAGTTGTCCCAATCTCACTTGTTTTTTTGGCTTAAATCTGTTTATAAGAGACTGAACTTGTCAAACCAAGAGGGGCCCTGTGGGGCTCCCAGGCACAGAGGCCATTCTGTTCCCCCATTTCCTGTAGGCAAGACTCCAGCCTGCATGACCTTCTCTGAGTTGCAAAGGGCGGATTCGAACAGTTGCTCATCAAGGGAGGAGCAGCCAAAAAACCACCTGAACCCTGCTCATGTCCTAATCTTGTCAAGAGTCTCCAGCTTTGACACATTGTTACAAAACCCTTCATCAAATCCTCCAAGGTCGGACACATAGCTTTTCGAGGCAGAAGCCTGGTGTGTCTCCCTTTACTTGGCCAGGTAATAAACCTATCACTTTCTCAGTTCAGTCGCTGAGGCGTGTCCAACTCTTCGCCACCCCATGAATCACAGCTCGCCAGACCTCCCTGTCCATCACCAACTCCCGGAGTTCACTCAGACTCACGTCCATCGAGTCAGTGATGCCATCCAGCCATCTCATCCTCTGTCGTCCCCTTCTCCTCCTGCCCCCAATCCCTCCCAGCATCAGAGTCTTTTCCAATGAGTCAA
>NW_011495070.1:6627637-6628693 GCF_000754665.1 Bison bison bison | reverse complement strand
TGTTATCAGTGATGCCATCCAGCCATCTCATCCTCTGTCGTCCCCTTCTCCTCCTGCCCCCAATCCCTCCCAGCATCAGAGTCTTTTCCAATGAGTCAATTCTTCGCATGAGGTGGCCAAAGTACTGGAGTTTCAGCTTTAGCATCATTCCTTCCAAAGAACACCCAGGACTGATCTCCTTTAGAATGGACTGGTTGGATCTCCTTGCAGTCCAAGGGACTCTCAAGAGTCTTCTCCAACACCACAGTTCAAAAGCATCAATTCTTTGGAGCTCAGCCTTCTTCACAGTCCAACTCTCACATCCATACATGACCACAGGAAAAACCATAGCCTTGACTAGATGGACCTTTGTTGGCAAAGTAATGTCTCTGCTTTTGAATATGCTATCTAGGTTGGTCATAACTTTCCTTCCAAGGAGTAAGCGTCTTTTAATTTCATGGCTGCAGTCACCATCTGTAGTGATTTTGGAGCCCCCCAAAATAAAGTCTGACACTGTTTTGACTGTTTCCCCATCTATTTCCCATGAAGTGATGGGACCAGATGCCATGATCTTCATTTTCTGAATGTTGAGCTTTAAGCCAACTTTTTCCCTCTCCTCTTTCACTTTCATCAAGAGGCTTTTCAGTTCCTCTTCACTTTCTGCCATAAGGGTGGTGTCATCTGCATATCTGAGGTGATTGATATTTCTCCCGGCAGTCTTGATTCCAGCTTGTGTTTCTTCCAGCCTAGTGTTTCTCATGATGGACTCTGCATATAAGTTAAATAAGCAGGGTGACAATATACAGCCTTGACATACTCCTTTTCCTATTTGGAACCAGTCTGTTGTTCCATGTCCAGTTCTAACTGTTGCTTCCTGACCTGCATACAGATTTCTCAAGAGGCAGGTCAGGTGGTCTGGTATTCCCATCTCTTTCAGAATTTTCCACAGTTTATTGTAATCCACACAGTCAAAGGCTTTGGCATAGTCAATAAAGCAGAAATGGATATTTTTCTGGAACTCTCTTGCTTTTTTGATGATCCAGTGGATGTTGGCAATTTGATCTCTGGTTCCTCTGC
>NW_011495070.1:6620415-6627537 GCF_000754665.1 Bison bison bison | reverse complement strand
GATCTTTTTTGTACAGTTCTTCTGTGTGTTCTTGCCACCTCTTCTTAATATCTTCTGCTTCTGTTAGGTCCATACCATTTCTGTCCTTTATCGAGCCTATCTTTGCATGAAATATTCCCTTGGTATCTCTAATTTTCTTGAAGAGATCTCTAGTCTTTCCCATTCTGTTGTTTTCCTCTATTTCTTTGCGTTGATCACTGAGGAAGGCTTTCTTATCTCTTCTTGCTATTCTTTGGAACTCTGCATTCAGATGCTTATATCTTTCCTTTTCTCCATTGCTTTTCACTTCTCTTCTTTTCACAGCTATTTGTAAGGCCTCCCCAGACAGCCATTTTGCTTTTCTGTATCATTTTCTACTTCACCCAAAACTCTGTCTCTGAGGTTTGATATGGCATTGGTGCACAGAGAGGCTAAGCTTTCAGTAACACTATTAGTAAATTAAATTCTGCCTCCGTCCCCCGCCCCACCTGCCCCTGACATGTCAACTGCCCCGTCTCCTTTTTCCCTAGCAAAACTGTGTGTTAGCACTTAGGCAAACTAAACAACCTGATTTTTTGCTGGCATTAGACCGTCAATCTCTGAGCTACTTGTCTGTGTAAATAATAACCAGTTTATTTCATTATAATCAAACTTTGCTGTAGTTTGATAAGACCTCTGTGTCTATACCTTAGAAAAAGGAAATATGATTTTTTTTGTGTGTAACTGAATCTCCTCCTCATTTGCATACCCACCCCTCAGATGTCTGGAACCAATTTGATAGTACTCCAAGTTGTATTCTTAAACTTTACATTAGCTGGTATAATAATTATAGGGAACACACACAAAAACAGGTAATTCTACCAAAGCTTTATTTAAAACGAATCACAGCCTTCAAGCAGACACCATAATGGAATGTTACCAGCCACGAGAAGCTCTGAAATGAAAAGTTCCACCCTTGAAAAGTCTATCTGCAGGACACTTTGTCTGGAAGCCTAGTATCAAAGGAACTGCTGGGTTATAAATGTAATCACGAGTTAAGACTGTGTGCCTTCAGGGCCACATAGAATTATCTACATCAGAATTGAGATCCTTCCTTGCCAATCAGCAGATTTCCTTAAACCTGTGTGAACTGACTGGGAAATTATTTTTCGTAGCAGCAAATACAATATTATTACATAGGGATTCTTTGGAAATGGGATTACCAGCCATTTTCAAACATTTTATACTATCAGAATATGTAATCAAAATTTTGTTGTTGTTTAAATCAGTTGGCAGCCTGTAATATCAATACTATATAAGATGTGAATCCTGTTGGGGCCTTAAACTATAGGTTCCAAGTGCGCACTCTGCAATTGGTGATAAGACTGCTGCTGCTGCTGCTGCTAAGTCACTTCAGTCGAGTCCAACTCTGTGCGACCCCATAGACGGCAGCCCACCAGGCCCCCCCGTCCCTGGGATTCTCCAGGCAAGAACACTGGAGTGGGTTGCCATTTCCTTCTCCAATGCATGAAAGTGAAAAGTGAAAGTGAAGTCGCTCAGTCGTGTCCGACTCTTAGCGACCTGGACTGCAGCCTACCAGGCTCCTCCGTCCATGGGATTTTCCAGGCAAGAGTACTGGAGTGGGGTGCCATTGCCTTCTCCAGGTGATAAAACTAGAAAACAGCAATGAATAGAGTCAGCTTATAACGAGGAGGAGGAGAGTGCGGTGGGGACAGTGCAGGGCAATGAGAGGCTTCTCAAACTTTGCTTTATTTAAAGAGACTAATGCATTGTAAAATTTGTTTCAAGCCTCCTGTTTCATTATAAAAATCACTGCAATTTGACCCTCTACACCATCATGTTTATTATAAATAAAATTCCTAAATTTAATTTAATTCCTAAATTCTGGAGTGAAATGTGTACTGCATAGCTGTGCTTAGTCACTCAGTTTGTGACCCTGTGGACTGTAGCCTACTAGACTCCTCTGTCCATGGGGATTCTCCAGGCAAGAACACTGGAGTGGGTTGCCATGCCCTCCTCCAAGGGATCTTCCCAACCCAGGGGTTGAACCCAGGTCTCCCTCATTGCAGGCGGATTCTTTACCATCTGAACCACCAAGAAAGCCTGTACTGCATAGAGGATGTGCTATATTTTTTTGTGTGGCTTCAAAGAATCTCCCCGCTCATTTCTGAGGATCAGACTCTTGTGCTGAGTGAACCAGATTAGTACTGGGTGCTGGAAAGTACAATGGCTCTGGAATGAGGACAGAGGTTAAATTCCAGCCTTAACATGTGGCTGCTAAGTCGCTTCAGTCGTGTCTGACTCTGTGCAACCCCATAGACGGCCTCCCACCAGGCTCCCCCATCCCTGGGATTCTCCAGACAAGAACACTGGAGTGGGTTGCCATTTCCTTCTCCAGTGCATGAGAGTGAAAGTGAAAGTGAAGTCGCTCAGTCGTGTCCAACTCAGCGACCTCATGGACTGCTGCCCCCCAGGCTCCTCCGTCCATGGGATTTTCCAGGCAAGAGTACTGGAGTGGGGCGCCATTGCCTTCTCCGTTGTTGTTCATTCACTATGTTGTGTCCAACTCTTTGCGACCCCATGAACTGCAGGACGCCAGGCTTCCCTGTCCTCCACTATCTCTTGGAGTTTGCTCACACTCATGTCCCTTGAGTCTGTGATGCCATCCAGCCTTCTCGTCCTCTGCTGTCACCTTCTCCTCCTGCCCTTAATCTTTCCTGGCATCAGGGTCTTTTCCAATGAGTCAGCTCTTGGCATCAGGTGGCCAAAGTATTGGAGCTTCAGCTTCAGCATGTCATTCCAGTGAATAGTCAGGGTTGATTTCCTTTAGGATTGACTGGTTTAATCTCCTTGCAGTCTAAGGGACTCTCAAGACTCTCAAGAGTTTTCTACAGCACCACAGTTCAAAGGCATCAACTCTCAGCCCTTTTTTTTTTTTTTGGATTTTAATTAATTACTTTTTAATTCTTTTATATTGGAGTACAGCAAATTAACAGTGTTTGATAGTTTCAGGTGAACAGCAAAAGGACTCAGCCATACATATATGTGTATCCATTCTTTCCCAAACTCCCCTCCAATCCAGATTGCCACATAGCCTTCTTTATGGTCCCAACTCTCACATCTGCACATGACTACTGGAAAAACCACAGCTTTGACTATACAGACTTTTCTCAGCAAAGGGATGTCTCTGCCTTTTAATGAGCTGTCTAGATTTGTCATAGCTTTTCTTCCAAGGAGCAAGTAGTCTTTTAATTTTGTGGCTGCAGTCACCATCCACAGTGATTTGGAGCTCAAGAAAATAAAATCTGTTACTGTTTCCACTTTTTCCCTTTCTGTTGCCGTAAAGTGATGGGTAAGTTATTTAACCAGTCTGGGCTTCAGTTTTCTCAGGCATAGAATGGTTTTAACAATGCCTGTCTGAATGGCTATGCATTCTCCCCTTCTTCTTGAGCATTAATACCCTGTGTTTGGCAGGACATTGTCACCAGTTAAAATATTTCATTTTCTAGCCTTCTTTTCACAGAGATTTAGCCATTTGACTAAATTCAGGTTAAAAAGGTGTAAAAGGAAGTGTTATATGGTACTTCTGAGAATTCTCCTTAAAACAAGTGTGGGCACCCTTCTTTCTAACTGTATGTTTCCTGGAATGTGAGAGTGATGACTGGAACTCTGGAAGCCATTTAGAATCATGAGAATGAGGGTTACACTTTGTGGATGTTGAAATAGAATTGAAAGGAGCCTGCATTCCTGACCACATTATGGAGTTGGCATACCACCCCAGAACTGCCCACCTCTGGTCATTTTTTATGTGAGAGAAAGTAAACTTTTATTTAAAAAAAAAAACCCACAGTGGAGGAGGGAGGGATAAAGGGTTTTGTTTTTTAATTGAAGTATAGTTGATTTACAATGTTAATTTCTGCCGTACAGCAAAGTAATTCAGTTATAAATGTACATACATTCTTTTTAATATGCTTTTCCATGATGGTTTATCACAGGATATTGAATATAGTTCCCTGTGCTGTACAGTAGGATCTTGTTGTTTATCCATCCTGGGTATAATAGTTTGCATCTCCCAACCGCAATCTCCTACCCCATCCCTCCCCTGCCACCCTCCTCCCTGACAACCACAAGTCTGTTCTTTACGTCTGTGAGTTGGTTTCATAGATAAGTGCATTTCTGCCATGAACATGTGTCAATTCATATATATGAATTTAGATTCCACATATAAGTGATATCATATGGTATTTGTCTTTCTCATTCTGACTTACTTCACTTACTGTGATAGTCCCCAGGTCCAGGCAAGTTGCTATGAGTGACATTATTTTATTTTTTATAGCTGAGTAGTATTCCATTATATATATGAACCACATCTTGATAGAGTTCTTTATATCCAGCTGAACCTAACAGATTCTGATGGAGTCTATTAACAGAGTATAACCTAACAGATATGTATATAATATGCATATTATATATAACATAGATATATGACTTTAGTACATTACATATATAATATTAATCAAAGAAGAGATAGTATTTAGTCCAGGCAGGATCTGAAACTCAATAAATAGCTTCTGCAGGGAATTCCCTAGTATTCCTGTAGTTAGGACTCCATGCTTCCACGGTAGGTACAAGCAAACACACATGTACAAGAAAATATACACACAGGCAGGCATCTTATACACATCACTCTGCATCTTGCTTACATTCCTTAAGGTACCTTGGAGATCGCTTTGTATTTTGTCCTAATGCTATTATTTCACTCCTGCTTTCTTCATCTATGATTATTGTTTCTTGACTGAGCTATTCCAAAAGTACACAGAATGACCTGTATCAATAGCCAGTTTTAGTTAACCCTACCAAATACATGCTCCATTTTCAACTAATGAACTGGCATTTTGGCTTATACATGGATTTTCTTGTGTGTTTGATTATCTTGAACTTGTCCTCTTTCCCTCTAGATAATAACATTGCCAACTACCATTTCACCTAAGTCTAAAACCTAGTAATTACCCTTGCCAGGTTTAGCAAATAAAAATGAAGGTGCTAGTTAAATGTGAATTTCATATAAATAATGAATAATATTTTAGTGTAAGTGTTAGTGTAAGTTTGCCTGTGTAACATTTGGGACATACTTATACCACAGAATTACTCATTTTTTGGTCCGAAATTCAAATTGAGCTGGGAGTTCCAATTATATTTTATCTGGCAGCCTTATCTCCTTAGGATCTCTAAAGGTAGCACAGATTGATATCTAAACTCTAGAACTCTCTCTCTTTCTGCTGTTGGAGAGGAAGGCATTTTCCTCTCCCCTTCTAGGTTCCTCAGACCAGTCTAAGAATTAAATTGACCTGAGACAGATTAACAGAAGAAAAATCACACAAAAGCTTAATAACACGTAAACATGGGAGAGACCCAGAAGTACTGAGTAACTCACCAAGATGGCCAAAGTCCTCGTCTCAAATATCGTCAGCTGAAGATGAAAGAGGATATTGTGGCTAGTGGTTTCCTCACAGTTGAGGAAGGCGATTCATTTGGAGGTGGAAAAGCAAATGTTTGCTGGGTCCTGGGAGACAGTATAGGACGCAGAATAGACGCTGGACTCTGGGCCCTGTTTCCCCCGCAACACCCAGCCCATCTTCTTGGCAGATCTCTCTGGTGGTAACTCCATTGTGTGAACAGGCCCTCTAAATTCTTTTAGACAGTTAGTGGGAAGGCCAAGGTTCTCCCTGAGTCTTTGAGGCCTTGATTATTTCCATCTGGAATTAATTTGCATGCCAGAGAGACATTTTGTGGAGGCGAATTTTGCTCTCCTGCAGTACCATTGGCCTACCAGCTTCCCAGCATTTCTCAATCTCCCCAGGAGGTAGATAGAGCCAAGGGACTAAGTTCTTTCATGGAATAATAGAAGGAGGGACATATGCTATCTCCAAGCCTTGTCGAAAAAATATCCCATATGCTTTTCTTATGTTCCGTCTTCCCTCCTCTCAGAAGGTGAATTGGCCTTTACAGTGATGGCCAGAGCTGACTTGAAAAACAGTGTATTACAGATGGTGGAGACTCAGCCTGGATCCCTGAATAACTGAGAATCAGAGCCCTTGCCAACTTGGAATTGATGTTGAAAGCTCAGCTTCTGTGCTCCAGTGCCAAGTTGAATCTTGGAGACAGAGTTTTGAGTGAAATCGTAAAGAATAGCTTTATTGCTTTGCCAGGCAAAGGGGAACACAGCAGGCTCCTGGCCCTGAAAACCTGTGTGTCCTAACCTGGGAGGGTTTGGGCAGGAGTTTTACAGCAGTGTCTCAAGGGCGGGGTGGCTGATGAGGATTAGGGTGTGTGTAGGGTCTCAAGGTGTGAAGAGCTTTTCTGGTTCTTTTAATCTGAAATGAAGAATGCTAACATCTTCCATTTATTGGGAGTTTTAGTCCTCTAAAGACCTGAAAGATAGTGTTATGTGTATTCCTTGGCACAACCAGGACCCTGCCCCAAAGTTGCTCTGTTGGTTCTAGGCTTTTCCTGTCTGTCTCTGCATTCCTTCCATTCCCTGATTAGCAGCTCTCTGAAAGGCTTCCATGCGCAGGAGCCACACAGGTTCCTGCTCAGTTTCAGCAAAACGTATGGTACTCAGCCATGGATTTTAGATTGTAATGATATTAATTGTCTTTGGGGTTTTGTTTATCTACCTATAAACTGGACTGGTATGGAAATATTCGGCTATAACTCTTCAAACTAATATTCCTAATTTTTCTCCCACTGTTGACTTGGAATCTTTGAGAACTAAGTTCAGTTCAGTTCCGTCGCTCAGTCGTGTCTGACTCTTTGCGACCCCATGAACTGCAGCACACCAGGCCTCCCTGGAGTTGGTGTCCATCACCAACTCCTGGAGTTCACCCAAATGGTGCATCAAGGCAGTGATGCCATCCAGCCATCTCATCCTCTATCAGCCCCTTCTCCTCCTGCCCCCAATCCCTCCCAGCATCAGGGTCTTTTCCAGTGAGTCAATTCTTCGCATGAGGTGGCCAAAGTATTGGAGTTTCAGCTTCAGCATCAGTCCTTCCAATGAACACCCAACACTGGTCTCCTTTAGGATGGACTGGTTGGATCTTCTTGCAGTCCAAGGGACTTGCAAGAGTCTTCTCCAGCACCACA
>NW_011495070.1:6619152-6619737 GCF_000754665.1 Bison bison bison | reverse complement strand
ATTTGAAATAGCTCCACTGGAATTCCATCACTTCCACTAGCTTTGTTCGTAGTGATACTTTCTAAGGCCCACTTGACTTCACATTCCAGGATGTCTGGCTCTAGGTGAGTGGTCACACCATCGTGATTATCTGGGTCATGAAGATCTTTTCTGTACAGTTCTTCTGTGTATTCTTTCCATCTCATAATATCTTCTGCTTCTTTTAGGAAATGGCAACCAACTCCAGTATTCTTTCCTGGAGAATCCCATCGACGGAGGAGCTTTGTGGGCTACAGTCCACGGGTCGCAAAGAGTCGGACACGACTGAGTGACTTCACTTTCACTTAGGTCCAAACCATTTCTGTCCTTTATCGAGCCCATCTTTGCATGACTTGTTCCCTTAGTAGCTCTAATTTTCTTGAAGAGATCTTTAGTCTTTCCCATTCTGTTGTTTTCCTCTATTTATTTGCATTGATCGCTGAGGAAGGCTTTCTTATCTCTCCTTGCTATTCTTTGGAACTCTGCATTCAAATGGGAGTATCTTTCCTTTTCTCCTTTGCTTTTTGCTTCTCTTTTCACAGCTATTTGTAAGGCCTCCACAGACAG
>NW_011495070.1:6618275-6619052 GCF_000754665.1 Bison bison bison | reverse complement strand
TCCTTTTCCTATTTGGAACCAGTCTGTTGTTCCATGTCCAGCTCTAACTGTTGCTTCCTGACCTGCATATAGGTTTCTCAAGAGGCAGGTCAGGTGGTTTGGTATTCTCATCTCTTTCAGAATTTTCCATAGTTTATTGTAATCTACACAGTCAAAGGCTTTGGCATAGTCACCAAAGCAGAAATAGATGTTTTTCTGGAACTCTCTTGCTTTTTCCATGCAGTGGATGTTGGCAATTTGATCTCTGGTTCCTCTGCCTTTCCTAAAACCAGCTCGAACATCTGGAAGTTTACAGTTCACATATTGCTGAAGCCTGGCTTGGAGAATTTTGAGTATTGCTTTACTGGCGTGTGAGATGAGTGCAATTGTGTGGTAGTTTGAGCATTCTTTCGTATTTGCCTTTCTTTGGGATCAGAATGAAAACTGACCTAGTCCTGTGGCCACTGCTGAGTTTTCCAAATTTGCTGGCAAATTGAGTGCAGCACTTTCACAGCATCATCTTTCAGGATTTGAAATAGCTCCACTGGAATGACATCACTTCCACTAGCTTTGTTCTTAGTGATGCTTTCTAAGGCCCACTTGACTTCACATTCCAAGATGTCTGGCTCTAGGTGAGTGATCACACCATCGTGATTATCTGGGATGTGAAGATCTTTTTTGTACAGTTCTTCTATGTATTCTTGCCACTTCTTCTTGATATTTTCTGCTTCTGTTAGGTCCATACCATTTCTGTCCTTTATCGAGCCCATCTTTGCATGAAATGTTCCCTTGGTATCT
>NW_011495070.1:6615821-6618175 GCF_000754665.1 Bison bison bison | reverse complement strand
TTGGCAATAAGGAGTTCATGATCTGAGCCACAGTCAGCTCCCGGTCTTGTTTTTGCTGACTGTATAGAGCTTTTCCATCTTTGGCTGCAAAGAATATAATCAATCTGATTTCGGTGTTGACCATCTGGTGATGTCCATGTGTAGAGTCTTCTCTTGTGTTGTTGGAAGAGGGTGTTTACTATGACCAGTGCGTTCTCTTGGCAAAACTCTATTAGCCTTTGCCCTGTTTCATTCTGTACTCCAAGGCCAAATTTGCCTGTTACTCCAGGTGTTTCTTGACTTCCTACTTTTGCATTCCAGTCCCCTATAATGAAACGGACATCTTTTTTGGGTGTTAGTTCTAAAAGGTCATGTAGGTCTTCATGGAACCGTTCAACTTTAGCTTCTTCAGTATTACTGGTTGGGGCATAGGCTTGGATCACTGTGATATTGAATGGTTTGCCTTGGAAACGAACAGAGATCATTCTGTCATTTTTGAGATTGCATCCAAGTACTGCGTTTTGGACTCTTTTGTTGACCATGATGGCTACTCCATTTCTTCTAAGGGATTCCTGCCCACACTAGTAGATATAATGGCCATCTGAGTTAAATTCACCCATTCCAGTCCATTTTAGTTCGCTGATTCCTAGAATGTCGACGTTCACTCTTGCCATCTCCTGCCTGACCACTTCCAATTTGCCTTCATCCATGGACCTGACATTCTAGGTTCCTATGCAATATTACTCTTTACAGCGTCGGACCTTGCTTCTATCACCAGTCACATCCACAACTGGGTATTGTTTTTGCTTTGGTTCCATTCCTTCATTCTTTCTGGAGTTATTTCTCCACTGATCTCCTGTAGCATATTGGGCATCTACCGACCTGGGGAGTTCCTCTTTCAGTATCCTATCATTTTGCCTTTTCACTGTTCATGGGGTTCAAGAATACTGAAATGGTTTGCCATTCCCTTCTCCAGTGGACCACGTTCTCTCAGACCTCTCCCCCATGACCCGTCCATCTTGGCTAACCCCACACAGCCTGGCTTAGTTTCATTGAGTTAGACAAGGCTGTGGTCCGTGTGATCAGATTGACTAGTCTGTGATCATGGTTTCAGTGTGTCTGGCCTCTGATGCCCTCTTGCAACACCTACCATCTCACTTGGGTTTCTCTTACCTTGGATGTGGGGTATCTCTTCACGGCTGCTCCAGCAAAGCCCAGCCGCTGCTCCTTACCTTGGACGAGGTCACCCTTCCTCACCTTGAATGTGGAGTAGCTCCTCTCGGCCCTTTTTGAGAATTAAGCGGTCCCTCTTTTGAAACCCTGCAAAGTGAAGCTGAATAGCTGATATACATTTAAGAGAGATCACCACAATGTAACAGAGACTGGCTGATCACAGTCCTTAGCATGGGACTGTTGCTATGCACTATTACCGTCACACCCCTGCCCCCCTCCCGCCCCCCCCTCCCCCGCTTACTAGGCAACGTTATGTGTGGACCGTTAATGGTCCTGCTCAGCTATTGGTTGGCACTACAGTGGGCTCCTCCCCCAAGTGACCAACTGTCACTGAGTGACTGTTAGTGGTCCTGCTCTGCCATTGGTTAGTGCTACAGTGGGCCCATCCCATGAGTCACCAACTGTCAGTGAGCAACTGTTGGTGGGGGACTCATCCAAGGATCCAAGGAGTGGTGGCCGTCAGGTGGAGAGTGAAGTAAGAGGCAGATCCTGGGCCTCGGGACAGCAGGTGATATGGGGGGCCTGGGGAATAGTCTGGGGGCTGTGCCTGCAGGGCTCCAGAGCCCTCATCAGGGCCCCCCGACTGGTGAGGTCTAGGTCTTGAGGCGGCAGTGAACCTCTCCCCTCTCCCCACCTCTGTGACCTAATGGCAGTAGCAGCCTCTGCCTGGGAGACAGTATGTGGAACCTTCCTCCCACCCATATTTGGGTGGCCTGGGGAGCCAGAGGGCTAGTTGGGTCCTGCGCGCCTGGCTTCCTCAGCGATGAAAGCTAGACAAGATCTGGGGACCTGTTCCTAAGGGAACCACCAACTGAGATCTGTTTCCGGCCAGGACTGGACCTTGGAGGGTGAGGGTTAAGCCTTGGGACCTTGCCCTTCCATATCAGAACAGAGAAGATTTGTTTGGTAGAGATTTACAGGCTCTTCATTACCTGACCATGACTTGACCTCAAGAATAAAGGTCTGACACCAAGAAGTTTATAACAGCCAACCACACCCCTCCCTCACTTTTCCTAGGAAAGGGCTTTGCTGAAAGCTTTCAGGAGTTTGGGCCATCTCCTTCCATCGGTTCAGTTCAGGTCAGTCACTCAGTCGTGTCAGACTCTATGTGACCCCATGAACTGCAGCACGCCAGGCCTCCC
>NW_011495070.1:6613407-6615721 GCF_000754665.1 Bison bison bison | reverse complement strand
ATCTCCTTTAGAATGGACTGGTTGGATCTCCTTGCAGTCCAAGGGACTCTCAAGAGTCTTCTCCAACACCACAGTTCAAAAGCATCAATTCTTCGGAGCTCAGCCTTCTTCACAGTCCAACTCTCACATCCATACATGACCACAGGAAAAACCATAGCCTTGACTAGATGGAACTTTGCTGGCAAAGTAATGTCTCTCCTTTGAATATGCTATCTAGGTTGGTCATAACTTTCCTTCCAAGGAGTAAGCGTCTTTTAATTTCATGGCTGCAGTCACCATCCGCAGTGATTTTGGAGCCCCCAAAAATAAAGTCTGCCACTGTTTCCACTGTTTCCCCATCTATCCATAGTCCTGCAATAAACCTTTCTCTGTTCCAGACTACAATGTTTTGATATTGTTTAACCTCACTGTGCCTTGGGCACATAAACTTGTGTTTTGGTAACAGTAGCTCATGTTTAGATGATCTGTCTGTTGCTAGAAAGTCTCCCTGCACATCAATGACATTATCAGAGACGTTGCAACCTGCAAAGCTGGCAGTTCTCAGGACTGAGACACTGAGTTTATAATTTGCTCCAGCTACTAACCTTTGTTTTTCTTTTGTTGCCATAGAAACTTCTCTCACAATATAAGACTAATTTTAAGAGTCTGGCAACATCACCACTTCCTGAAATGAGACACAACTATTTAGCTGAATTGACCTATTCTTAGGACTGAGTAACTGGTTCAAAAAAGATAGGGAGTAATGTATCAACTTAGCTTCTAAACTGTGAAACTTCTTGGAGAAGCTTCAAAGGCAGGACTGTAGTGGAACAGAATTTGCTGCCCCAAAATATGTCTCTTTAGAATATTTTACGTTGGTTATTTTCTAAGAAACAGCAGATATGGAAAAAAATGTGAAAATCAAGTAGGACTTAACCTTTCGTAAGAGATATTTACAAAATTTCTGTAAGAGAAATACCCAATTGTAAGGGTATCTCCCTGGATATACCAAGAAGAGGAGGATAACCAAATCTCTAAACACTCTCATGAATGGAGGAGAGAAAGACTTGATTTCTGTGTAAGAACCTTAAGCCTTATTTACTGTGCTTTTGCTGTAACCCCCTGCCCATGCCTGACCCTCCCATCTTCAATATCCTCTTTTTCCTTTAGCAAGGATGGTACTCAAGGTAAAGGCTTTAGCCATTTTGGCAAGTTTCTCAGTTTTCCTGGGTCTCTCTCATCTCATTAAAATTTTGTTTGATTTTCTACTGTTAATGTGTCTCATGTCAATTTAATTTTTAGACCAACCAGAAGAACCTTAAAGTCTAGAAGAAATTTTCTTCCTCCCTAACAGAAGATAAGCTGTTGTCTTAGAAATAATGTTGTTTTCTCTTTTTATTATAAGTAATACATGAATTTGTTCTTACTTTAAGACATTAAGTCAGGGAATTCTCTGACTTAATCTAGTGGTTAGGACTCCATGCTTTCACTGCCAAGGGCGTGTGTTCAATCCCTTGTTGGGGAGCTAAGATCCTGCAAGTCACACAGCAAGGCCAAAAAATAAGTAAATAAGAAATTTAAAAAAAGAAAAAAGAATATTAAAAAAAAAAAGACATTAAATCATTCACACAACTAAAGAGCAGCTTCACTTCTAGTTCCTCTTATAAGCAGGTAGGTGGGGGGAGGTCCCCAGAGAAGAAGAACCAGGCATGGCTTCCTTGACATGAGAGGAGCCATTTTGAACTAAGTCATTTTGTGATCTAAGGCTGGCCACAATGCTTACTTACCCTTGGACAGGCTTCAGTAATCAATGATCTTAAGGGAACAAAGGAATGCAGAAACAGCGGAAGGGCAGTCAAACAATAGTGCAGTGATAAAGCAGGGTCTTAGTTCTTTCTCAAGGGATAGACATAATAATATATCTTTGAGTTCTGCAGGGGCTATGGCCACCCTGTCCAAGTGGAGGGTGGAATGATGTTTGTCTTCCTGACTTGAATCAACTAAAGCTTGGACTCCTGGATATTTGCCACAGTTCTATGCTGACTTCTTTTCTGCTCAGGCCCCGTCACGAATATGCACATACTCTTAACACTTGCCCAATTTTGCTATTCAGAGAGACACTGCTTTGGGAAGGATCCCCCGTGTTCTCCTTCCTTGCTGTTCAGTTCAGTTCAGTTCAGTCGCTCAGTCGTGTCTGACTCTTTGCGACCCCATGAATCGCAGCACGCCAGGCCTCCCTGTCCATCACCAACTCCCAGAGTTCACTCAGACTCACGTCCATCGAGTCAGTGATGCCATCCAGCCATCTCATCCTCTGTCCGTCCCCTTCTCCTCC
>NW_011495070.1:6604492-6613307 GCF_000754665.1 Bison bison bison | reverse complement strand
TTCTGTCCTTTATCGAGCCCATCTTTGCATGAAATGTTCCCTTGGTATCTCTAATTTTCTTGAAGAGATCTCTAGTCTTTCCCATTCTGTTGTTTTCCTCTATTACTTGCTGTAAGTAATAATAAATCCTTCCTTCTCCCAATCTTTGGCTTGGTTGATCTATTGTCTCAACACCTACCATGAACCAGTTTTCAGGTAACCCTACCTTCCTCCCCCAGGTAATTCTTACTAACAGTTTCCTCAGAAGGAGCCTGCCTAAGACCCCTAGGAGGAACTTGAGCTGCAGTGCTTGGGCCAGCAAAACAGAAGGGAGAGGAGGTGCCTGAGATGGGAACAGCCCTAGGCTTGCTAGCTATAGAAAGATCGCTTTTTGCTTTTGGGGAGCAGTCATCTTTATTATGGCTGTTCTTTCCTTACATTCTTTCCCCTAGAATATACAGTGTTTGAGAAACACAGTTAAATTCCCCTGATACTCATTATTTCTAGACTAGGTTTAACCGCAGCCCTCTGGGTACAACGCAAAAGAAATTTCTTAGCATCTCTGTATCCCAGTTATATCATGGATTCCTGAGGCAACACTTGGTAGAGATTTAGCAAACACCTGGTCTTTTCCAGAGCACTTGAAAGATGTGGCTACCAGATATTATGTATTCTAATTTCAAATGGTAAATTCATCCTGAATTTTTTAATTTTTTAAATTCTGAGGGTAGGACAGAGACACCTTAATTGTAATTCTTATCACACTGAGTATTTGCTAAGAATACTCAATGAATTGCAGTATACTTGTTTTCCCACAAGATGGTATACATTGGGCATCTCAGTTTCATGGTCACTAACTGATTGGGGCAGAGGGTAAAGGGGTCTTTAAGCACTCGTTCTTGTCTGTTTCATGACACTTATATTGACCACTGCCTAATCCAGGCACACTTCTAAGTGCTGGGCATGTAACCCAAGAAACTAGGTGCACCACTTTGTGGGTGTTGAGCCAAAAGACATAATCAAACCAAAATATGAGAGAAGGAAGGATTTATAATTTGCAGCAAGTAGGAGAACACTGGGGACATTTTCCAAAGCTAGTGTCTCCCTGAACAGCAAAATTGGAATGTTTTAAGTTAAGGGTACATGCATGTTAATGATGGGACTTGAAGAGAATTCAGCATTGAACAGGGGCAAAGGTCCAGACTTTCACTGACTAAAGTCAGGAAGGTCAAAAAAGTTCAGTGTCACCATCCCTTAAGTTCAAGTTGACCTGGTGGTGTAGTGTTTGCTGCTGCTGCTGAGTCGCTTCAGTCGTGTCCGACTCTGTGCGACCCCACAGACGGCAGCCCACCAGGCTCCCCCATCCCTGGGATTCTCCAGGCAAGAACACTGGAGTGGGTTGCCGGTTCCTTCTCCAATGCATGAATGTGAAAAGTGAAAGTGAAGTCGCTCAGTGTCTGACTCTTCACGATCCCATGGACGGTAGCCTACCAGGCTCCTCCATCCATGGGATTTCCCAGGCAAGAGTACTGGAGTACTTGAGGGGCATTTAAATTCTGCAAAACAGCTAGTCCCTACAACTGAAACAGAACAGGGAGTCTTTGTGAAGGATCTGTTATCTCTGCTACTGTTATTTCTCTGGCCTGAAAATTTGTTTGTTGTTCCCTTAAGATCATTATTACTTAAAAAAAAAAAAAAGGCTCATTGATTACTGAGACCTGTTCCAGGGCAAGCATTGTAGTCAGGGTTAGATCACAAAATGGCTTAGTCAAAAATGGCTTTTCTTATGTTAAGAAAGCTGTGCCTGGTTCTTTTTCTCTTGTCCTCTACCCCAGTGGACCCCAGCCTTTTTGGCATTAGGGATCAGTTTCATAAAAAACAATTTTTTCACAGACCTGTGTGTGGGGGAGATGGTTTCAGGATGATTCAGGTGCATTACATTTATTGTGTACTTTGTCTCTATTATTATTGCATTGTAGTATATAATGAAATAATTATACAACTCACCATAATGTAGAATCGGTGACAGCCCTGAGCTTGTTTTCCTGCAACTAGAGTGGTTATAAATATAGATGAAGCTTCACCCATTTGCCACTGTTCAGCTTCTGCTATGCAGCCCTTTCCTAATGGGCCATGGTTGGGCACCAGTCTGTGGCCTGGGGGTTGGGGACCCCTGCTCTACCCTGTCTGCTTATAGGCATACAACAGTGAATGAGCCGGACAGGGGTACCCTGATGGAGCTCACATTCTAGTTGAGGGAGAAGACAGATAACAGGCCTGCAAAATAAATAGGATAATTATACAATGTGGTCAGTGTTATGAAGGAAGTAAATGAAACAACGTGATAGAGAGTGAGTAATAACTGAATTGAGACTGAAGGATGAGGAAGAGCCCCTCTCTGGGAAGAACTGGGGCAGAGAATTGCCAGGGTAATGGCCTTGAATTGGAAATAATCATTTGATGATGTTTGGGTACAAAACGAGCCAATGTGACAGTAGTCAGATCACAATTGTCAAAGAATTTGGTTTTTTGTTTTCACTTAAAAATACACAACATGAGAATTGTGAATTTTGGGAATTCCCTGGCAATCTAGTAGTAAGGACTCCATGCTTTCATTGTTGAGGGTCCAGGTTCAATCCCTGATTGGGGAATTAAAATCACACAAGCCATATGGAACACCAAAAAAAAAGAAAAGAAAAAACTGGAGTTATGAGTTTAAGTTTTATTCCAGGTCTTACTGAGGACTATAGCCCAGGAGAGAGCCTCTCAGTAGTTCCAAAAGGAGGAGAAGGTAGAGACTGAGAAGAAGTCAGTTTATATATAATTTCTGGCTGGGAAATATATGTGGTCAACATATATCTTAGTAAAAGATTACTGCTGTTCTCAAAAACCAGCTCTCTCCAGTTAATGATTTTAATGTTTTTCTCTGTATGAGAAAATGCAAGAGTCTGGGTTTATTGAAATTGTTCTTGAGGTATACCTCAATCTAAAGGGTCTACTTTTCCAAAACACAGGGTAACTCATCCTGTCATCGTTGAATTTCCTCTTCGTGCAGTGTTGGTCAGTGACTGTAGTGGGTTGGGACTTAATCCTTGTAGAACTGGGTGGTGAGAAACGCTCTGCGTTCTTCTCTGTTTAGTTTTATTCTAAGAACAATGGAAAGCTACTGAAGGGTGAATGCATTGGAGCTAAGTTGCTTCCATTGTGTCTGTTTGAGGCCCTATGGACTGTAGCCCACTAGGCTCCTTTGTCCATGGAATTCTCCAGGCAAGAATACTGGAGTGGGTTGCAGTGCCCTCCTCCAGGGGATCTTCCTGACCCAGGGATCGAACCCAGGTCTCTTTTGTTTCCTGCATTGGCTGGTGGTTTCCTTACCACTAGTGCCACCTGGGAAACCCATGAAGTCTTCTGTGATGACTGGGTTTTTCAAATTCCCTTTATATGTTTCCCTTTATACAGACTGAAACCACAATCACAGAAAATTAGCCAATCTGGTCACATGGACCACAGCCTTGTCTAACTCAATGAAACTAAGCCATGCCGTGTGGGGCCACCCAAGATGGGAGGGTTGTGGTGGAGAGTTCTGACAAAATGTGGTCCACAGGAGAAGAGAATGGCAAACCACTTCAGTATTCTTACCTTGAGAACCCCATGAACAGTATGAAAAGGCAAAATGATAGGATACTGAAAGAGGAACACCCCAGGTTGGTAGGTGCCCAATATGCTACAGGAGATCAGTGGAGAAATAACTCCAGAAAGAATGAAGGGAAAGAGCCAAAGCAAAAACAATACCCAGTTGTGGATGTGACTGGTGATAGAAACAAGGTTCGATGCTGTAAAGAGCAATATTGCATAGGAACCTGGAATGTCAGGTCCATGGATCAAGGCAAATTGGAAGTGGTCAGGAAGGAGATGGCAAGAGTGAATGTCGACATTCTAGGAATCAGCGAACTAAAATGGACTGGAATGGGTGGATTTAACTCAGATGACCATTATATCTACTACTGTGGGCAGGAATCCCTTAGAAGAAATGGAGTAGCCATCATGGTCAACAAAAGAGTCCGAAATGCAGAACTTGGATGCAATCTCAAAAACGACAGAATGATCTCTGTTCGTTTCCAAGGCAAACCATTCAATATCACGGTGATCCAAGCCTATGCCCCAACCAGTAACACTGAATCAGCGGAAGTTGAACGGTTCTATGAAGACCTACAAGACCTTTTAGAACTAACACGCAAAAAAGATGTCCTTTTCATTATAGGGGACTGGAATGCAAAAGTAGGAAGTCAAGAAACACCTGCAGTAACGGGAAAATTTGGCCTTGGAGTACGGAATGAAGCAGGGCAAAGACTAATAGAGTTTTGCCAAGAGAACGCACTGGTCATAGCAAACACCCTCTTCCAACAACACAAGAGAAGACTCTACACATGGACATCACCAGATGGTCAACACCGAAATCAGATTGATTATATTCTTTGCAGCCAAAGATGGAGAAGCTCTATACAGTCAGCAAAAACAAGACCAGGAGCTGACTGTGGCTCAGATCATGAACTCCTTATTGCCAAATTCAGACTGAAATTGAAGAAAGTAGGGAAAACCACTAGACCATTCAGGTATGACCTAAATCAAATCCCTTATGATTATACAGTGGAAGTGAGAAATAGATTTAAGGGACTAGATCTAATGACAGATTACCTGATGAACTATGGATGGAGATTCGTGACATTGTACAGGAGACAGGGATCAAGATCATCCCCATGGAAAAGAAATGCAAAAAAGCAAAATGGCTGTCTGTGGAGGCCTTACAAATAGCTGTGAAAAGAAGAGAAGCAAAAAGCAAAGTGGAAAAGGAAAGATATTCCCATTTGAATGCAGAGTTCCAAAGAATAGCAAGGAGAGATAAGAAAGCCTTCCTCAGCGATCAATGCAAAGAAATAGAGGAAAACAACAGAATGGGAAAGACTAGAGATCTCTTCAAGAAAATTAGAGCTACCAAGGGAAAAATTCATGCAAAGATGGGCTAGATAAAGGACAGAAATGGTCTGGACCTAACAGAAGCAGAATTTATTAAGAAGAGATGGCAAGAATACAAAGAAGAACTGTACAAAAAAGATCTTCATGACCCAGATAATCACGATGGTGTGATCACTCACCTAGAGCCAGACATCCTGGAATGTGAAATCAAGTGGGCCTTAGCATCACTACAAACAAAGCTAGTGGAGGTGATGGCATTCCAGTGGAGCTATTTTAAATCCTGAAAGATGATGCTGTGAAAGTGCTCCATTCGATATGCCAGCCAATTTGGAAAACTCAGCAGTGGCCACAGGACTGGAAAAGGTCAGTTTTCACTCCAGTCCCAAAGAAAGGCAATGCCAACGAATGCTCAAACTATCGCACCATTGCACTCATCTCACATGCTAGTAAAGTAATGCTCAAAATTCTCCAAGCCAGGCTTCAGCAATATGTGAACCGTAAACTTCCAGATGTTCAAGCTGATTTTGGAAAAGGCAGAGGAACCAGAGATAAATTGCCAACATCTGCTGGATCATGGAAAAAGCAAGAGAGTTCCAGAAAAACATCTATTTCTGCTTTAGTGACTATGCCAAAGCCTTTGACTGTGTGGATCACAACAAACTGGAAAATTCTGAAAGAGATGGGAGTACTAGACCACCTGATCTGCCTCTTGAGAAATCTGTATGCGGGTCAGGAAGCAACAATTAGAACTGGACATGGAACAACAGACTGGTTCCAAATAGGAAAAGGAATACATCAAGGCTGTATATTGTCCCCTGCTTATTTAACTTCTATGCAGAATACATCGTGAGAAACTCTGGGCTGGATGAAGCACAAGCTGGAATCAAGATTGCCAGGAGAAATATTAATCGCCTCAGATATGCAGATGACACCATGCTTATGGGAGAAAGTGAAGAAGAACTAAAGAGCTTCTTGATGAAAGTGAAAGTGGAGAGTGAAAAAGTTGGCTTAAAGCTCAACATTCAGAAAATGAAGATCATGGCATCCGGTCCCCCCATCACTTCATGGGAAATAGATGGGGAAACAGTGGAAACAGTGTCAGACTTTATTTTTTGGGGCTCCAAAATCACTGCGGATGGTGATTGCAGCCATGAAATTAAAAGATGCTTGCTCCTTGGAAGAAAAGTTATTACTTACCTAGACAGCATATTAAAAAGCAGAGACATTTCTTTGCCAACAAAGATCCATCTAGTCAAGGCTATGGTTTTTCCAGTGGTCATGTATGGATGTGAGAGTTGGACTATAAAGAAAGCTGAGCGCCAAAGAATTGATGCTTTTGAACTGTGTTGTTGGAGAAGAGACTTGAGAGTCCCTTGGACTGCAAGAAGATCCAACCAGTCCATATTAAAGGAAATCTGTCCTGAATGTTCATTGGAAGGAATGATATTGAAGCTGAAACTCCAATACGTTGGCCACCTGATACGAAGAACTGACTCATTTGAAAAGACCCTGATGTTGGGAAAGATTGAAGGCAGGAGGAGAAGGGGAAGACAGAGGATGAGGTGGTTGAGTGGCATCACCGACTCAAGGGACCTGAGTTTGAGTAAACTCCGGGAGTTGGTGATGGACAGGGAGGCCTGGTGTGCTGCAGTCCATGGAGTCGAAAAGAGTTGGACATGATTGAGCGACTGAACTGAACTGAGCTGAACTTATATGTTTCTGGATGAAAAGCCTTAGAGGTCATCTTCCTGCTACTCGCTGATTTTTTTTTTTTTTAGGTAATTTTATCCAGTGTTTTGCTCCTATTTCATTTTTCTGTGTCATTCTTATTATCGTGAAGTAACATTTCTTAGGTTCCTGTTGGAGACTGTATGACTTGGTGGTACAAGTCCTGTGGCCAGATCATAAACAACTAGAGAACCCAATTAGCCTAGGGAACCCGAAACCCAAACATCTGTCTTATGTTCTTAGATATAAAACACACTTAAAGACTTAAAATATAAACCATAAATGGCTGCTAAGTAGAGAAGGGGTTGCAAGGAGCTCTGGGAGGAATGGTGGGAGAATTCTCTATCTACCCAATGACCTCCTAGCTGAAGACCAGTGGGTTCCATGCAAACAGCAGGGGTGGAGACTCTGCCCTTTCAATTCCACTCCTTAAAACCATGGGCGTCTTTTCTTTCTGGGTCCCAGCTCTGCGAGAAAGCCCTGTGTATGTGTGAAGAGGGTTGAGGCACCACAGGAGAATTTGGGCCTGGGGGCCCCAAGGGTGAGGTGTTTGTTTCTGAGCTTCTTTTCCAGACTTTGAGGTTCCCTGGGCTAATGGAAAGTCCTAGTTGTTTATGATTTGGCCACAGGACTTATGTCACCAAGTCTTACAGTCTCCAACAGGAACTGAAGAAATGTTACTTCATGATAATGAGAATGTCAATGAATAATGAAATAGGATCAAAATACTGGATGAAATTACCTAAAAAAAAAAAAAAAAAATGAGCTAGTAGTAGGAAGATGACCTCTAAGGCTTTTGATCCAGAAAGGTATAAAGGGAGTTTAAAAAAAACCCAGTCATCCCAGAAGACTTCATAGAGTATTTTCTCACATACAGTTTGATACACAAATGTACTTAAATGTAAAGTAACTTCCTTTACTGCAGTAAATTTGTAGCAGTGTAAGCAAAGTTTTTAGGATGAGGAAATGATTAATTCATATTTCTCTAATGTGCCCTTGCCATGCTATCCAATTTCTTCATAATGTGACTTTTGATTTTATAAATCTCAAAATGTTAGTAAACAAGGATAGATTTAATCTTTTAAGAAACCCATGATTTATAGAGTTTTGAAAACAGAAGTAGAATGTTAGCCATATTTTCTTTGTTGTCTCATTCTTTTTTCTTTTAAGGAAAATAGATTGAAAGTTAATCCTCTTATTATAAACTAATAAAGTAAAAATTCTTATATATGTGTGTGTGTATGTATATATATATATATATATATATACACATACATATATTTATATTTCCCCAGATGTTTTTTTCTTAATTGTGATGGAGTATATGTAACATAAAGTTTACTACTTTAGCTATTTTAGATTGGTATATTTTAGTGGCATTCATATTGTTGTGCAAAAATCACCACCATCTATCCCCAGCTGGGTTTTTACTTTGTTTTGTTCTACACTGAGGAAATTATAATGATTTCCAGTAAAATTAGAAAGCGTGAAACTGTTCTCACTGCTATGGTATTTGGGACAGGTATTAAAGTTGGATCTTATTTTCCAGGTACTTAAACATCCAGAGTGTCTAATAAAACCATTTGTTTAAAACCTACCTCTTCTAGGCAGCTCCTAAAAAAGAAATACAAATGACAAAACAAAATAAAACGTTATCAACTCCACCAGTAGTTAAAGAAAGGCAAAAAATAAAAACTTCCACTACCAAAAAAATTAAACAAATCCTGATTATTTTCACATATCTTATTGGCAAAGAGGGTAAAAAAAGATAAAACCCAGTGTTTGCAAGGTAATGGTGGAGTAATGTATTTTTGTAGAATGTGGTTTGACTGTATATATCAGAATTTTAAATGAATGTACCAGCAATTCTATTTGGAAGTAATTCTAAAGAGTCAGTCACACATATGTGCTAAATTTTATGCATGAAGATGTTCACTGTAGTATTATTTATTAAAATAAAACATCAGAGACAACATGATCTTTTGTTAATCAATATCAGATTAGGTTAAGAATATTATGATACATTCACACAACAGAATGCCTCGTCATTATAATGCTGGTCATTTTTTTTTTTTTTAATTTTGGTTTTTTGACTGAGAGACATGTGGGATCTTTTTTTTTTTTTTCCCCCAAA